>NW_023503637.1:0-41642 GCF_014529535.1 Bradysia coprophila | reverse complement strand
AAAATTCACTTGCCTACATCATTTGTTCAAATATCCTTATGAATTTTTTTTACACGTAAATAAAAAAAATTGAAATTTCAGAAATTAAAAAGTTTTTTAGCTGGTTGTAAATGTTTTTTCACTAACCACTGCGCACCGTTGAAACACACTAAAAACTCACTTCCTACATCATTTTGTCAAATATCCTTATGAATTTTTTTTATTAAAAAAAAAATTGAAAATCTAAAAATCTAAAAAGGTTTTTTAGCTGGTTGTAAATGTGTTTTTTCACTAACCATTGCACACCGTTGAAACACACTAAAAACTCACTTCCCTACAGTATTTTGTTCAAAATATCCAAATGAATTTTTTTACATGTAAATAAAAAAAATTGAAAATCTTAGAAACTAAAAATGTTTTTAGTTGGTTGTAAAATGTGTTTTTTCACTAACCACTGCGCACCGTTGAAACACACTAAAAAATCACTTGCCTACATTTTTTTGTGCAAATATCCAAATGAATTTTTTTACACGTAAATAAAAAAATTGAAAATTTCAGAAATTAAAAAGTTTTTTAGCTGGTTGTAAATGTGTTTTTTCACCAACCACTGCGCACCGTTGCAACACACTAAAAATTCCACTTGCCTACATCATTTTGTTCAAAATATCCTTATGAATTTTTTTACACGTAAATAAAAAAAATTGAAAATTTCAGAAATTAAAAAGTTTTTTAGCTGGTTGTAAATGTATTTTTTCACTAAACCACTGCGCACCGTTGAAACACAGTAAAAACTCACTTCCTTACATCATTTTGTTCAAAATATCCTTATGAATTTTTTTACACGTAAATAAAAAAAATTGAAAATCTAAAAATCTAAAAGGTTTTTAGCTGGTTGTAAATGTGTTTTTTTCACTAACCATTGCACACCGTTGAAACACACTAAAAACTCACTTCCCTACAGTATTTGTTCAAAATATCCAAATGAATTTTTTTACATGTAAATAAAAAAAATTGAAAATCTTAGAAACTAAAAGAATTTTTAGTTGGTTGTAAATGTGTTTTTTCACTAAACCACTGCGCACCGTTGAAAACACACTAAAAACTCACTTGCCTACGTTATTTTGTTTAAAATATCCAAATGAAGTTTTTTACACGTAAATAAAAAAATTGAAAATTTCAGAAATTAAAAAGTTTTTAGCTGGTTGTAAATGTGTTTTTTCACCCAAACACTGCGCACCGTTGCAACACACTAAAAATTCACTTGCCTACATCATTTTGTTCAAAAATATCCTTATGAATTTTTTTACACGTAAATAAAAAAAATTGAAAATTTCAGAAATTAAAAAGTTTTTTAGCTGGTTGTAAATGTATTTTTTCACTAACCACTGCGCACACGTTTGAAACACACTAAAAACTCACTTCCCTACAGTATTTTGTTCAAAATATCCAAATGAATTTTTTTACATGTAAATAAAAAAAATTGAAAATCTTAGAAACTAAAAGAATTTTTAGTTAATTGTAAATGTGTTTTTTCACTAACCACTGCGCACCGTTGAAACACACTAAAAAATCACTTGCCTACATTATTTTGTGCAAAATATCCAAATGAACTTTTTACGCGTAAATAAAAAAATTGAGAATTTTAAGAAATAAAAAGTTTTTTGGCTGGTTGTAAATGTGTTTTTTCACTAACCACTGCGCACCGTTTAAACACACTAAAAACTCACTTCCCTACAGTATTTTGTTCAAAATATCCAAATGAATTTTTTTACATGTAAATAAAAAAAATTGAAAATCTTAGAAACTAAAAAGTTTTTAAGTTGGTTGTAAATGTGTTTTTTCACTAACCACTGCGCACCGTTGAAACACACTAAAAAATCACTTGCCTACATTTTTTTGTGCAAAATATCCAAATGAATTTTTTTACACGTAAATAATAAAATTGGAAAATTTCAGAAATTAAAAAGTTTTTTAGCTGGCTGTAAACACACTTAAAACTCACTTGCCTACATCATTTTGTTCAAAATATCCAAAAGAATTTTTTTGCATGTAAATAAAAAAAATTGAAAATCTTAGAAACTAAAAGGTTTTTTTAGTTTGTTGTAAATGTGTTTTTTCACTAACCACTACGCACCGTTGAAACACACTAAAAAATCACTTGCCTACATTTTTTTGTGCAAAATATCCAAATGAATTTTTTTACACGTAAATAAAAAAATTGAGAATTTTAAAAAATAAAAAGTTTTTTAGCTGGTTGTAAACAAAAACTCACTTCCCTACAGTATTTTGTTCAAAATATCCAAATGAATTTTTTTACATGTAAATAAGAAAAAATGAAAATCTTAGAAACTAAAAAGTTTTTAGTTGGTTGTAAATGTGTTTTTTCACTAACCACTGAGCACCGTTGAAACACACTAAAAAATCACTTGCCTACATTTTTTTGTGCAAAATATCCAAATGAATTTTTTTACACGTAAATAAAAAAATTGCAAATTTCAGAAATTCAAAAGTTTTTTAGCTGGTTGTAAATGTGTTTTTCACCAACCACTGCGCACCGTTGCAACACACTAAAAATTCACTTGCCTACATCATTTTGTTCAAAATATCCTTATGAATTTTTTTACACATAAATAAAAAAAATTGAAAATCTAAAAATCTAAAAGGTTTTTTAACTGGTTTTAAATGTGTTTTTTCACTAACCATTGCACACCGTTGAAACACATTAAAAACTCACTTCCCTACAGTATTTTGTTCAAAAAATCCAAATAATTTTTTTACATGTAAAATAAAAAAAATTGAAAATCTTAGAAACTAAAAGAATTTTTAGTTGGTTGTAAATGTGTTTTTTCACTAACCACTGCGCACCGTTGAAACACACTAAAAACTCACTTGCCTACGTTATTTTGTTCAAAATATCCAAATGAAGTTTTTTACACGTAAATAAAAAATTGAAAATCTAAAAATCTAAAAGGTTTATTAATTGTTTATCAATGTGTTTTTCACTAACCATTGCACACCGTTGAAACTCACTAAAAACTCACTTGCTTACATTATTTTGTTCAAAAAATCCAACTAATTTTTTTTACATGTAAATAAAAAAAATTGAAAATCTTAGAAACTAAAAGAATTTTTAGTTGGTTGTAAATGTGTTTTTTCACTAACTACTGCGCACCGTTGAAACACACTAAAAAATCATTTGCCTACATTATTTTGTTCAAAATATCCAAATGAATTTTTTTACACGTAAATAAAAAAAATTGAAATTTCAGAAATTAAAAAGTTTTTTAGCTGGTTGTAAACACACTTAAAACTCACTTGCCTACATCATTTTGTTCAAAATATCCAAAAGAATTTTTTTACATGTAAATAAAAAAAAATGAAAATCTTAGAAACTAAAAGGTTTTTTAGTTTGTTGTAAACGTGTTTTTTCACTAACCACTGCGCACCGTTGAAACACGCTAAAAAATCACTTGCCTACATTGTTTTGTGCAAAATATCCAAATGAACTTTTTACGCGTAAATAAAAAAATTGAGAATTTTAAAAAATAAAAAGTTTTTTAGCTGGTTGTAAACTAAAAACTCACTTCCCTACAGTATTTTGTTCAAAATATCCAAAAAAATTTTTTTACATGTAAATAAAAAAAATTGAAAATCTTAGAAACTAAAAGGTTTTTTAGTTTGTTGTAAACGTGTTTTTTCACTAACCACTGCGCACCGTTGAAACACACTAAAAAATCACTTGCCTACATTATTTTGTGCAAAATATCCAAATGAACTTTTTACGCGTAAATAAAAAAATTGAGAATTTTAAAAAATAAAAAGTTTTTTAGCTGGTTGTTAACTAAAAACTCACTTCCCTACAGTATTTTGTTCAAAAAATCCAAATAATTTTTTTTACATGTAAATACAAAAAAATTGAAAATCTTAGAAACTAAAAGAATTTTAGTTGGTTGTAAATGTGTTTTTTCACTAACTACTGCGCACCGTTGAAACACACTAAAAAATCATTTGCCTACATTATTTTGTTAAAAATATCCAAATGAATTTTTTTACACGTAAATAAAAAAATTGAATTTTTTACATGTAAATAAAAAAAATTGAAAATCTTAGAAACTAAAAGGTTTTTTAGTTTGTTGTAAACGTGTTTTTTCACTAACCACTGCGCACCGTTGAAACACACTAAAAAATCACTTGCCTACATTATTTTGTGCAAAATATCCAAATAAACTTTCTACGCGTAAATAAAAAAATTGAGAATTTTAGAAATAAAAAGTTGTTTAGCTAGTTGTGAACTAAAAACTCACTTCCCTACAGTATTTTGTTCAAAATATCCAAATGAATTTTTTTACATGTAAATAAAAAAAATTGAAAATCTTAGAAACTAAAAAGTTTTTTAGTTGGTTGTAAATGTGTTTTTTCACTAACCACTGCGCACCGTTGAAACACACTAAAAAATCACTTGCCTACATTTTTTTGTGCAAAATATCCAAATGAATTTTTTTACACGTAAATAAAAAAATTGAAAATTTCAGAAATTCAAAAGTTTTTTAGCTGGTTGTAAATGTGTTTTTTCACCAACCACTGCGCACCGTTGAAACACACTAAAAAATCACTTGCCTACATTTTTTTGTGCAAAATATCCAAATGAATTTTTTTACACGTAAATAATAAAATTGAAAATTTCAGAAATTAAAAAGTTTTTTAGCTGGCTGTAAACACACTTAAAACTCACTTGCCTACATCATTTTGTTCAAAATATCCAAAACAATTTTTTTGCATGTAAATAAAAAAAATTGAAAATCTTAGAAACTAAAAGGTTTTTTAGTTTGTTGTAAATGTGTTTTTTCACTAACCACTGCGCACCGTTGAAACACACTAAAAAATCACTTGCCTACATTTTTTTGTGCAAAATATCCAAATGAATTTTTTTACACGTAAATAAAAAAATTGAGAATTTTAAAAAATAAAAAGTTTTTTAGCTGGTTGTAAACAAAAAACTCACTTCCCTACAGTATTTTGTTCAAAATATCCAAATGAATTTTTTTACATGTAAATAAAAAAAAAATGAAAATCTTAGAAACTAAAAAGTTTTTTAGTTGGTTGTAAATGTGTTTTTTCACTAACCACTGAGCACCGTTGAAACACACTAAAAAATCACTTGCCTACATTTTTTTGTGCAAAATATCCAAATGAATTTTTTTACACGTAAATAAAAAAATTGCAAATTTCAGAAATTCAAAAGTTTTTTAGCTGGTTGTAAACACACTTAAAACTCACTTGCCTACATCATTTTGTTCAAAAATATCCAAAAGAATTTTTTTACATGTAAATAAAAAAAAATGAAAATCTTAGAAACTAAAAGGTTTTTTAGTTTGTTGTAAACGTGTTTTTTCACTAACCACTGCGCACCGTTGAAACACGCTAAAAAATCACTTGCCTACATTGTTTTGTGCAAAATATCCAAATGAACTTTTTACGCGTAAATAAAAAAATTGAGAATTTTAAAAAATAAAAAGTTTTTTAGCTGGTTGTAAACTAAAAACTCACTTCCCTACAGTATTTTGTTCAAAATATCCAAATGAATTTTTTTACATGTAAATAAAAAAAATTGAAAATCTTAGAAACTAAAAAGTTTTTTAGTTGGTTGTAAATGTGTTTTTTCACTAACCACTGCGCACCGTTGAAACACACTAAAAAATCACTTGCCTACATTATTTTGTGCAAAATATCCAAATGAATTTTTTTACACGTAAATAATAAAATTGAAAATTTCAGAAATTAAAAAGTTTTTTAGCTGGCTGTAAACACACTTAAAACTCACTTGCCTACATCATTTTGTTCAAAATATCCAAAACAATTTTTTTGCATGTAAATAAAAAAAATTGAAAATCTTAGAAACTAAAAGGTTTTTTAGTTTGTTGTAAATGTGTTTTTTCACAAACCACTGCGCACCGTTGAAACACACTAAAAAATCACTTGCCTACATTTTTTTGTGCAAAATATCCAAATGAATTTTTTTACACGTAAATAAAAAAATTGAGAATTTTAAAAAATAAAAAGTTTTTTAGCTGGTTGTAAACAAAAAACTCACTTCCCTACAGTATTTTGTTCAAAATATCCAAATGAATTTTTTACATGTAAATAAAAAAAAATGAAAATCTTAGAAACTAAAAAGTTTTTTAGTTGGTTGTAAATGTGTTTTTTCACTAACCACTGAGCACCGTTGAAACACACTAAAAAATCATTTGCATACATTTTTTTGTGCAAAATATCCAAATGAATTTTTTTACACGTAAATAAAAAAATTGCAAATTTCAGAAATTCAAAAGTTTTTTAGCTGGTTGTAAATGTGTTTTTTCACCAACCACTGCGCACCGTTGCAACACACTAAAAATTCACTTGCCTACATCATTTTGTTCAAAATATCCTTATGAATTTTTTTACACATAAATAAAAAAAATTGAAAATCTAAAAATCTAAAAGGTTTTTTAACTGGTTTTAAATGTGTTTTTTCACTAACCATTGCACACCGTTGAAACACACTAAAAACTCACTTCCCTACAGTATTTTGTTCAAAATATCCAAATGAATTTTTTACATGTAAAAAAAAAAATTTGAAAATCTTAGAAACTAAAAGATTTTTTAGTTGGTTGTAAATGTGTTTTTTCACTAACCACTGCGCACCGTTGAAACACACTAAAAATTCACTTGCCTACATCATTTTGTTCAAAATATCCAAATGAATTTTTTTACATGTAAATAAAAAAATTGAAAATCTAAAAATCTAAAAGGTGTTTTAGCTGGTTGTAATGTGTTTTTTCACTAACCATTGCACACCGTTTAACCTCACTAAAAACTCACTTGCCTACATTATTTTGTTCAAAAAATCCAAATAATTTTTTTACATGTAAATAAAAAAAATTGAAAATCTTAGAAACTAAAAGAATTTTTAGTTGGTTGTAAATGTGTTTTTTCACTAACCACTGCGCACCGTTGAAACACACTAAAAACTCACTTGCCTACGTTATTTTGTTCAAAATATCCAAATGAAGTTTTTTACACGTAAATAAAAAAATTCAAAATCTAAAAATCTAAAAGGTTTATTAATTGGTTATCAATGTGTTTTTTCACTAACCATTGCACACCGTTGAAACTCACTAAAAACTCACTTGCTTACATTATTTTGTTCAAAAAATCCAAATAATTTTTTTTACATGTAAATAAAAAAAATTGAAAATCTTAGAAACTAAAAGAATTTTTAGTTGGTTGTAAATGTGTTTTTTCACTAACTACTGCGCACCGTTGAAACACACTAAAAAATCATTTGCCTACATTATTTTGTTCAAAATATCCAAATGATTTTTTTTACACGTAAATAAAAAAATTGAAAATTTCAGAAATTAAAAAGTTTTTTAGCTGGTTGTAAACACACTTAAAACTCACTTGCCTACATCATTTTGTTCAAAATATCCAAAAGAATTTTTTTACATGTAAATAAAAAAAATGAAAATCTTAGAAACTAAAAGGTTTTTTAGTTTGTTGTAAACGTGTTTTTTCACTAACCACTGCGCACCGTTGAAACACGCTAAAAAATCACTTGCCTACATTGTTTTGTGCAAAATATCCAAATGAACTTTTTACGCGTAAATAAAAAAATTGAGAATTTTAAAAAATAAAAAGTTTTTTAGCTGGTTGTAAACTAAAAACTCACTTCCCTACAGTATTTTGTTCAAAATATCCAAATGAATTTTTTTACATGTAAATAAAAAAATTGAAAATCTTAGAAACTAAAAAGTTTTTTAGTTGGTTGTAAATGTGTTTTTTCACTAACCACTGCGCACCGTTGAAACACACTAAAAAATCACTTGCCTACATTTTTTTGTGCAAAATATCCAAATGAATTTCTTTACACGTAAATAATAAAATTGAAAATTTCAGAAATTAAAAAGTTTTTTAGCTGGCTGTAAACACACTTAAAACTCACTTGCCTACATCATTTTGTTCAAAATATCCAAAAGAATTTTTTTACATGTAAATAAAAAAAATTGAAAATCTTAGAAACTAAAAGGTTTTTTAGTTTGTTGTAAACGTGTTTTTTCACTAACCACTGCGCACCGTTGAAACACACTAAAAAATCACTTGCCTACATTATTTTGTGAAAAATATCCAAATGAATTTTTTTACATGTAAATAAAAAAAATTGAAAATCTTAGAAACTAAAAAGTTTTTTAGTTGGTTGTAAATGTGTTTTTTCACTAACCACTGCGCACCGTTAAAACACACACAAAAAATCACTTGCCTACATTTTTTTGTGCAAAATATCCAAATGAATTTTTTTACACGTAAATAAAAAAAATTGAAAATTTCAGAAATTAAAAAGTTTTTTAGCTGGTTGTAAATGTATTTTTTCACTAACCACTGCGCACCGTTGAAACACTGTAAAAACTCACTTCCTTACATCATTTTGTTCAAAATATCCTTATGAATTTTTTTACACGTAAATAAAAAAAATTGAAAATCTAAAAATCTAAAAGGTTTTTTAGCTGGTTGTAAATGTGTTTTTTCACTAACCATTGCACACCGTTGAAACACACTAAAAACTCACTTCCCTACAGTATTTTGTTCAAAATATCCAAATGAATTTTTTTACATGTAAATAAAAAAAATTGAAAATCTTAGAAACTAAAAAGTTTTTTAGTTGGTTGTAAATGTGTTTTTTCACTAACCACTGCGCACCGTTGAAACACACTAAAAAATCACTTGCCTACATTTTTTTGTGCAAAATATCCAAATGAATTTTTTTACACGTAAATAATAAAATTGAAAATTTCAGAAATTAAAAAGTTTTTTAGCTGGCTGTAAACACACTTAAAACTCACTTGCCTACATCATTTTGTTCAAAATATCCAAAACAATTTTTTTGCATGTAAATAAAAAAAATTGAAAATCTTAGAAACTAAAAGGTTTTTTAGTTTGTTGTAAATGTGTTTTTTCACTAACCACTGCGCACCGTTGAAACACACTAAAAAATCACTTGCCTACATTTTTTTGTGCAAAATATCCAAATGAATTTTTTTACACGTAAATAAAAAAATTGAGAATTTTAAAAAATAAAAAGTTTTTTAGCTGGTTGTAAACAAAAAACTCACTTCCCTACAGTATTTTGTTCAAAATATCCAAATGAATTTTTTACATGTAAATAAAAAAAAATGAAAATCTTAGAAACTAAAAAGTTTTTTAGTTGGTTGTAAATGTGTTTTTTCACTAACCACTGAGCACCGTTGAAACACACTAAAAAATCACTTGCCTACATTTTTTTGTGCAAAATATCCAAATGAATTTTTTACACGTAAATAAAAAAATTGCAAATTTCAGAAATTCAAAAGTTTTTTAGCTGGTTGTAAATGTGTTTTTTCACCAACCACTGCGCACCGTTGCAACACACTAAAAATTCACTTGCCTACATCATTTTGTTCAAAATATCCTTATGAATTTTTTTACACATAAATAAAAAAAATTGAAAATCTAAAAATCTAAAAGGTTTTTTAACTGGTTTTAAATGTGTTTTTTCACTAACCATTGCACACCGTTGAAACACACTAAAAACTCACTTCCCTACAGTATTTTGTTCAAAATATCCAAATGAATTTTTTTACATGTAAAAAAAAAAAATTGAAAATCTTAGAAACTAAAAGATTTTTTAGTTGGTTGTAAATGTGTTTTTTCACTAACCACTGCGCACCGTTGAAACACACTAAAAATTCACTTGCCTACATCATTTTGTTCAAAATATCCAAATGAATTTTTTTACATGTAAATAAAAAAAATTGAAAATCTAAAAATCTAAAAGGTGTTTTAGCTGGTTGTAAATGTGTTTTTTCACTAACCATTGCACACCGTTTAACCTCACTAAAAACTCACTTGCCTACATTATTTTGTTCAAAAAATCCAAATAATTTTTTTACATGTAAATAAAAAAAATTGAAAATCTTAGAAACTAAAAGAATTTTTAGTTGGTTGTAAATGTGTTTTTTCACTAACCACTGCGCACCGTTGAAACACACTAAAAACTCACTTGCCTACGTTATTTTGTTCAAAATATCCAAATGAAGTTTTTTACACGTAAATAAAAAAATTCAAAATCTAAAAATCTAAAAGGTTTATTAATTGGTTATCAATGTGTTTTTTCACTAACCATTGCACACCGTTGAAACTCACTAAAAACTCACTTGCTTACATTATTTTGTTCAAAAAATCCAAATAATTTTTTTTACATGTAAATAAAAAAAATTGAAAATCTTAGAAACTAAAAGAATTTTTAGTTGGTTGTAAATGTGTTTTTTCACTAACTACTGCGCACCGTTGAAACACACTAAAAAATCATTTGCCTACATTATTTTGTTCAAAATATCCAAATGATTTTTTTTACACGTAAATAAAAAAATTGAAAATTTCAGAAATTAAAAAGTTTTTTAGCTGGTTGTAAACACACTTAAAACTCACTTGCCTACATCATTTTGTTCAAAATATCCAAAAGAATTTTTTTACATGTAAATAAAAAAAAATGAAAATCTTAGAAACTAAAAGGTTTTTTAGTTTGTTGTAAACGTGTTTTTTCACTAACCACTGCGCACCGTTGAAACACGCTAAAAAATCACTTGCCTACATTGTTTTGTGCAAAATATCCAAATGAACTTTTTACGCGTAAATAAAAAAATTGAGAATTTTAAAAAATAAAAAGTTTTTTAGCTGGTTGTAAACTAAAAACTCACTTCCCTACAGTATTTTGTTCAAAATATCCAAATGAATTTTTTTACATGTAAATAAAAAAAATTGAAAATCTTAGAAACTAAAAAGTTTTTTAGTTGGTTGTAAATGTGTTTTTTCACTAACCACTGCGCACCGTTGAAACACACTAAAAAATCACTTACCTACATTTTTTTGTGCAAAATATCCAAATGAATTTCTTTACACGTAAATAATAAAATTGAAAATTTCAGAAATTAAAAAGTTTTTTAGCTGGCTGTAAACACACTTAAAACTCACTTGCCTACATCATTTTGTTCAAAATATCCAAAAGAATTTTTTTACATGTAAATAAAAAAAATTGAAAATCTTAGAAACTAAAAGGTTTTTTAGTTTGTTGTAAACGTGTTTTTTCACTAACCACTGCGCACCGTTGAAACACACTAAAAAATCACTTGCCTACATTATTTTGTGCAAAATATCCAAATGAACTTTTTACGCGTAAATAAAAAAATTGAGAATTTTAAAAATTAAAACGTTTTTTAGCTGGTTGTTAACTAAAAACTCACTTCCCTACAGTATTTTGTTCAAAAAATCCAAATGAATTTTTTTACATGTACAGTGAACGACATCTCAAATGTCTCACTGTCAAATTTTTCTGAGAATTTTATTGTGTCATTGCAAATTCACAATGACATTCTCTGAAAAAAATGATAGTGAGACATTTGAGATGTCGTTCACTGTAAATAAAAAAAATTGAAAATCTTAGAAACTAAAAGAATTTTTAGTTGGTTGTAAATGTGTTTTTTCACTAACCACTGCGCACCGTTGAAACACACTAAAAAATCACTTGCCTACATTTTTTTGTGCAAAATATCCAAATGAATTTCTTTACACGAAAATAATAAAATTGAAAATTTCAGAAATTAAAAAGTTTTTTAGCTGGCTGTAAACACACTTAAAACTCACTTGCCTACATCATTTTGTTCAAAATATCCAAAAGAATTTTTTTACATGTAAATAAAAAAAATTGAAAATCTTAGAAACTAAAAGGTTTTTTAGTTTGTTGTCAACGTGTTTTTTCACTAACCACTGCGCACCGTTGAAACACACTAAAAAATCACTTGCCTACATTATTTTGTGAAAAATATCCAAATGAATTTTTTTACATGTAAATAAAAAAAATTGAAAATCTTAGAAACTAAAAAGTTTTTTAGTTGGTTGTAAATGTGTTTTTTCACTAACCACTGCGCACCGTTAAAACACACACAAAAAAATCACTTGCCTACATTTTTTTGTGCAAAATATCCAAATGAATTTTTTTACACGTAAATAAAAAAAATTGAAAATTTCAGAAATTAAAAAGTTTTTTAGCTGGTTGTAAATGTATTTTTTCACTAACCACTGCGCACCGTTGAAACACTGTAAAAACTCACTTCCTTACATCATTTTGTTCAAAATATCCTTATGAATTTTTTTACACGTAAATAAAAAAAATTGAAAATCTAAAAATCTAAAAGGTTTTTTAGCTGGTTGTAAATGTGTTTTTTCACTAACCATTGCACACCGTTGAAACACACTAAAAACTCACTTCCCTACAGTATTTTGTTCAAAATATCCAAATGAATTTTTTTACTTGTAAATAAAAAAAATTGAAAATCTTAGAAACAAAAAGAATTTTTAGTTGGTTGTAAATGTGTTTTTTCACTAACCACTGCGCACCGTTGAAACACACTAAAAACTCACTTGCCTACGTTATTTTGTTTAAAATATCCAAATGAAGTTTTTTACACGTAAATAAAAAAATTGAAAATTTCAGAAATTAAAAAGTTTTTTAGCTGGTTGTAAATGTGTTTTTTCACCAACCACTGCGCACCGTTGCAACACACTAAAAATTCACTTGCCTACATCATTTTGTTCAAAATATCCTTATGAATTTTTTTACACGTAAATAAAAAAAATTGAAAATTTCAGAAATTAAAAAGTTTTTTAGCTGGTTGTAAATGTATTTTTTCACTAACCACTGCGCACCGTTGAAACACAGTAAAAACTCACTTCCTTACATCATTTTGTTCAAAATATCCTTATGAATTTTTTTACACGTAAATAAAAAAAATTGAAAATCTAAAAATCTAAAAGGTTTTTTAGCTGGTTGTAAATGTGTTTTTTCACTAACCATTGCACACCGTTGAAACACACTAAAAACTCACTTCCCTACAGTATTTTGTTCAAAATATCCAAATGAATTTTTTTACATGTAAATAAAAAAAATTGAAAATTTTAGAAACTAAAATGTTTTTTAGTTGGTTGTAAATGTGTTTTTTCACTAACCACTGCGCACCGTTGAAACACTCTAAAAAATTACTTGCCTACATTTTTTTGTGCAAATTATCCAAATGAATTTTTTTACACGTAAATAAAAAAATTGAAAATTTCAGAAATTAAAAAGTTTTTTAGCTGGTTGTAAATGTGTTTTTTCACCAACCACTGCGCACCGTTGCAACACACTAAAAATTCACTTGCCTACATCATTTTGTTCAAAATATCCTTATGAATTTTTTTACACGTAAATAAAAAAAATTGAAAATTTCAGAAATTAAAAAGTTTTTTAGCTGGTTGTAAATGTATTTTTTCACTAACCACTGCGCACCGTTGAAACACACTAAAAACTCACTTCCCTACAGTATTTTGTTCAAAATATCCAAATGAATTTTTTTACATGTAAATAAAAAAAATTGAAAATCTTAGAAACTAAAAGAATTTTTAGTTGGTTGTAAATGTGTTTTTTCACTAACCACTGCGCACCGTTGAAACACACTAAAAAATCACTTGCCTACATTATTTTGTGCAAAATATCCAAATGAACTTTTTACGCGTAAATAAAAAAATTGAGAATTTTAAGAAATAAAAAGTTTTTTGGCTGGTTGTAAATGTGTTTTTTCACTAACCACTGCGCACCGTTTAAACACACTAAAAACTCACTTGCCTACATCATTTTGTTCAAAATATCCAAATGAATTTTTTTGCATGTAAATAAAAAAAATTGAAAATCTTAGAAACTAAAAGGTTTTTTAGTTTGTTGTAAATGTGTTTTTTCACTAACCACTACGCACCGTTGAAACACACTAAAAAATCACTTGCCTACATTTTTTTGTGCAAAATATCCAAATGAATTTTTTTACACGTAAATAAAAAAATTGAGAATTTTAAAAAATAAAAAGTTTTTTAGCTGGTTGTAAACAAAAAACTCACTTCCCTACAGTATTTTGTTCAAAATATCCAAATGAATTTTTTTACATGTAAATAAGAAAAAATGAAAATCTTAGAAACTAAAAAGTTTTTTAGTTGGTTGTAAATGTGTTTTTTCACTAACCACTGAGCACCGTTGAAACACACTAAAAAATCACTTGCCTACATTTTTTTAGGCAAAATATCCAAATGAATTTTTTTACACGTAAATAAAAAAATTGCAAATTTCAGAAATTCAAAAGTTTTTTAGCTGGTTGTAAATGTGTTTTTTCACCAACCACTGCGCACCGTTGCAACACACTAAAAATTCACTTGCCTACATCATTTTGTTCAAAATATCCTTATGAATTTTTTTACACATAAATAAAAAAAATTGAAAATCTAAAAATCTAAAAGGTTTTTTAACTGGTTTTAAATGTGTTTTTTCACTAACCATTGCACACCGTTGAAACACACTAAAAACTCACTTCCCTACAGTATTTTGTTCAAAATATCCAAATGAATTTTTTTACATGTAAATAAAAAAAATTGAAAATCTAAAAATCTAAAAGGTGTTTTAGCTGGTTGTAAATGTGTTTTTTCACTAACCATTGCACACCGTTTAACCTCACTAAAAACTCACTTGCCTACATTATTTTGTTCAAAAAATCCAAATAATTTTCTTACATGTAAATAAAAAAAATTGAAAATCTTAGAAACTAAAAGAATTTTTAGTTGGTTGTAAATGTGTTTTTTCACTAACCACTGCGCACCGTTGAAACACACTAAAAACTCACTTGCCTACGTTATTTTGTTCAAAATATCCAAATGAAGTTTTTTACACGTAAATAAAAAAATTGAAAATCTAAAAATCTAAAAGGTTTATTAATTGTTTATCAATGTGTTTTTTCACTAACCATTGCACACCGTTGAAACTCACTAAAAACTCACTTGCTTACATTATTTTGTTCAAAAAATCCAACTAATTTTTTTTACATGTAAATAAAAAAAATTGAAAATCTTAGAAACTAAAAGAATTTTTAGTTGGTTGTAAATGTGTTTTTTCACTAACTACTGCGCACCGTTGAGACACACTAAAAAATCATTTGCCTACATTATTTTGTTCAAAATATCCAAATGAATTTTTTTACACGTAAATAAAAAAATTGAAAATTTCAGAAATTAAAAAGTTTTTTAGCTGGTTGTAAACACACTTAAAACTCACTTGCCTACATCATTTTGTTCAAAATATCCAAAAAAAATTTTTTACATGTAAATAAAAAAAATTAAAATCTTAGAAACTAAAAAGTTTTTTAGTTTGTTGTAAACGTGTTTTTTCACTAACCACTGCGCACCGTTGAAACACGCTAAAAAATCACTTGCCTACATTGTTTTGTGCAAAATATCCAAATGAACTTTTTACGCGTAAATAAAAAAATTGAGAATTTTAAAAAATAAAAAGTTTTTTAGCTGGTTGTAAACTAAAAACTCACTTCCCTACAGTATTTTGTTCAAAATATCCAAAAGAATTTTTTTACATGTAAATAAAAAAAATTGAAAATCTTAGAAACTAAAAGGTTTTTTAGTTTGTTGTAAACGTGTTTTTTCACTAACCACTGCGCACCGTTGAAACACACTAAAAAATCACTTGCCTACATTATTTTGTGCAAAATATCCAAATGAACTTTTTACGCGTAAATAAAAAAATTGAGAATTTTAAAAAATAAAAAGTTTTTTAGCTGGTTGTTAACTAAAAACTCACTTCCCTACAGTATTTTGTTCAAAAAATCCAAATAATTTTTTTTACATGTAAATACAAAAAAATTGAAAATCTTAGAAACTAAAAGAATTTTTAGTTGGTTGTAAATGTGTTTTTTCACTAACTACTGCGCACCTGTTGAAACACACTAAAAAATCATTTGCCTACATTATTTTGTTAAAAATATCCAAATGAATTTTTTTACACGTAAATAAAAAAATTGAATTTTTTTACATGTAAATAAAAAAAATTGAAAATCTTAGAAACTAAAAGGTTTTTTAGTTTGTTGTAAACGTGTTTTTTCACTAACCACTGCGCACCGTTGAAACAGACTAAAAAATCACTTGCCTACATTATTTTGTGCAAAATATCCAAATAAACTTTTTACGCGTAAATAAAAAAATTGAGAATTTTAGAAAATAAAAAGTTGTTTAGCTGGTTGTGAACTAAAAACTCACTTCCCTACAGTATTTTGTTCAAAATATCCAAATGAATTTTTTTACATGTAAATAAAAAAAATTGAAAATCTTAGAAACTAAAAAGTTTTTTAGTTGGTTGTAAATGTGTTTTTTCACTAACCACTGCGCACCGTTGAAACACACTAAAAAATCACTTGCCTACATTTTTTTGTGCAAAATATCCAAATGAATTTTTTTACACGTAAATAAAAAAATTGAAAATTTCAGAAATTAAAAAGTTTTTTAGCTGGTTGTAAATGTGTTTTTTCACCAACCACTGCGCACCGTTGCAACACACTAAAAATTCACTTGCCTACATCATTTTGTTCAAAATATCCTTATGAATTTTTTTACACGTAAATAAAAAAAATTGAAAATTTCAGAAATTAAAAAGTTTTTTAGCTGGTTGTAAATGTATTTTTTTACTAACCACTGCGCATCGTTGAAACACACTAAAAACTCACTTGCTTACATCATTTTGTTCAAAATATCCATATGAATTTTTTTACACGTAAATAAAAAAAATTGAAAATCTAAAAATCTAAAAGGTTTTTTAGCTGGTTGTAAATGTGTTTTTTCACTAACCATTGCACACCGTTGAAACACACTAAAAACTCACTTCCCTACAGTATTTTGTTCAAAATATCCAAATGAATTTTTTTACATGTAAATAAAAAAAATTGAAAATCTTAGAAACTAAAATGTTTTTTAGTTGGTTGTAAATGTGTTTTTTCTCTAACCACTGCAAAATTTCAGAAATTAAAAAGTTTTTTAGCTGGTTGTAAATGTATTTTTTCACTAACCACTGCGCACCGTTGAAACACAGTAAAAACTCACTTCCTTACATCATTTTGTTCAAAATATCCTTATGAATTTTTTTACACGTAAATAAAAAAAATTGAAAATCTAAAAATCTAAAAGGTTTTTTAGCTGGTTGTAAATGTGTTTTTTCACTAACCATTGCACACCGTTGAAACACACTAAAAACTCACTTCCCTACAGTATTTTGTTCAAAATATCCAAATGAATTTTTTTACATGTAAATAAAAAAAATTGAAAATCTTAGAAACTAAAATGTTTTTTAGTTGGTTGTAAATGTGTTTTTTCACTAACCACTGCGCACCGTTGAAACACACTAAAAAATTACTTGCCTTTATTTTTTTGTGCAAATTATCCAAATGAATTTTTTTACACGTAAATAAAAAAATTGAAAATTTCAGAAATTAAAAAGTTTTTTAGCTGGTTGTAAATGTGTTTTTTCACCAACCACTGCGCACCGTTGCAACACACTAAAAATTCACTTGCCTACATCATTTTGTTCAAAATATCCTTATGAATTTTTTTACACGTAAATAAAAAAAATTGAAAATTTCAGAAATTAAAAAGTTTTTTAGCTGGTTGTAAATGTATTTTTTCACTAACCACTGCGCACCGTTGAAACACAGTAAAAACTCACTTCCTTACATCATTTTGTTCAAAATATCCTTATGAATTTTTTTACACGTAAATAAAATAAATTGAAAATCTAAAAATCTAAAAGGTTTTTTAGCTGGTTGTAAATGTGTTTTTTCACTAACCATTGCACACCGTTGAAACACACTAAAAACTCACTTCCCTACAGTATTTTGTTCAAAATATCCAAATGAATTTTTTTACATGTAAATAAAAAAAATTGAAAATCTTAGAAACTAAAAGAATTTTTAGTTGGTTGTAAATGTGTTTTTTCACTAACCACTGCGCACCGTTGAAACACACTAAAAAATCACTTGCCTACATTATTTTGTGCAAAATATCCAAATGAACTTTTTACGCGTAAATAAAAAAATTGAGAATTTTAAGAAATAAAAAGTTTTTTGGCTGGTTGTAAATGTGTTTTTTTACTAACCACTGCGCACCGTTTAAACACACTAAAAACTCACTTCCCTACAGTATTTTGTTCAAAATATCCAAATGAATTTTTTTACATGTAAATAAAAAAAATTGAAAATCTTAGAAACTAAAAAGTTTTTTAGTTGGTTGTAAATGTGTTTTTTCACTAACCACTGCGCACCGTTGAAACACACTAAAAAATCACTTGCCTACATTTTTTTGTGCAAAATATCCAAATGAATTTTTTTACACGTAAATAATAAAATTGAAAATTTCAGAAATTAAAAAGTTTTTTAGCTGGCTGTAAACACACTTAAAACTCACTTGCCTACATCATTTGGTTCAAAATATCCAAAAGAATTTTTTTGCATGTAAATAAAAAAAATTGAAAATCTTAGAAACTAAAAGGTTTTTTAGTTTGTTGTAAATGTGTTTTTTCACTAACCACTGCGCACCGTTGAAACACACTAAAAAATCACTTGCCTACATTTTTTTGTGCAAAATATCCAAATGAATTTTTTTACACGTAAATAAAAAAATTGAGAATTTTAAAAAATAAAAAGTTTTTTAGCTGGTTGTAAACAAAAAACTCACTTCCCTACAGTATTTTGTTCAAAATATCCAAATGAATTTTTTTACATGTAAATAAAAAAAATGAAAATCTTAGAAACTAAAAAGTTTTTTAGTTGGTTGTAAATGTGTTTTTTCACTAACCACTGAGCACCGTTGAAACACACTAAAAAATCACTTGCCTACATTTTTTTGTGCAAAATATCCAAATGAATTTTTTTACACGTAAATAAAAAAATTGAAAATTTCAGAAATTCAAAAGTTTTTTAGCTGGTTGTAAATGTGTTTTTTCACCAACCACTGCGCACCGTTGCAACACACTAAAAATTCACTTGCCTACATCATTTTGTTCAAAATATCCTTATGAATTTTTTTACACATAAATAAAAAAAATTGAAAATATAAAAATCTAAAAGGTTTTTTAACTGGTTTTAAATGTGTTTTTTCACTAACCATTGCACACCGTTGAAACACACTAAAAACTCACTTCCCTACAGTATTTTGTTCAAAATATCCAAATGAATTTTTTTACACGTAAATAAAAAAAATTGAAAATCTAAAAATCTTAAAAGGTTTTTTAGCTGGTTGTAAATGTGTTTTTTCACTAACCACTGCGCACCGTTGAAACACACTAAAAATTCACTTGCCTACATCATTTTGTTCAAAATATCCAAATGAATTTTTTTACATGTAAATAAAAAAAATTGAAAATCTAAAAATCTAAAAGGTGTTTTAGCTGGTTGTAAATGTGTTTTTTCACTAACCATTGCACACCGTTTAACCTCACTAAAAACTCACTTGCCTACATTATTTTGTTCAAAAAATCCAAATAATTTTTTTACATGTAAATAAAAAAAATTGAAAATCTTAGAAACTAAAAGAATTTTTAGTTGGTTGTAAATGTGTTTTTTCACTAACCACTGCGCACCGTTTAAACACACTAAAAACTCACTTCCCTACAGTATTTTGTTCAAAATATCCAAATGAATTTTTTTACATGTAAATAAAAAAAATTGAAAATCTTAGAAACTAAAAAGTTTTTTAGTTGGTTGTAAATGTGTTTTTTCACTAACCACTGCGCACCGTTGAAACACACTAAAAAATCACTTGCCTACATTTTTTTGTGCAAAATATCCAAATGAATTTTTTTACACGTAAATAAATAAAATTGAAAATTTCAGAAATTAAAAAGTTTTTTAGCTGGCTGTAAACACACTTAAAACTCACTTGCCTACATCATTTGGTTCAAAATATCCAAAAGAATTTTTTTGCATGTAAATAAAAAAAATTGAAAATCTTAGAAACTAAAAGGTTTTTTAGTTTGTTGTAAATGTGTTTTTTCACTAACCACTGCGCACCGTTGAAACACACTAAAAAATCACTTGCCTACATTTTTTTGTGCAAAATATCCAAATGAATTTTTTTACACGTAAATAAAAAAATTGAGAATTTTAAAAAATAAAAAGTTTTTTAGCTGGTTGTAAACAAAAAACTCACTTCCCTACAGTATTTTGTTCAAAATATCCAAATGAATTTTTTTACATGTAAATAAAAAAAAATGAAAATCTTAGAAACTAAAACGTTTTTTAGTTGGTTGTAAATGTGTTTTTTCACTAACCACTGAGCACCGTTGAAACACACTAAAAAATCACTTGCCTACATTTTTTTGTGCAAAATATCCAAATGAATTTTTTTACACGTAAATAAAAAAATTGCAAATTTCAGAAATTCAAAAGTTTTTTAGCTGGTTGTAAATGTGTTTTTTCACCAACCACTGCGCACCGTTGCAACACACTAAAAATTCACTTGCCTACATCATTTTGTTCAAAATATCCTTATGAATTTTTTTACACATAAATAAAAAAAATTGAAAATCTAAAAATCTAAAAGGTTTTTTAACTGGTTTTAAATGTGTTTTTTCACTAACCATTGCACACCGTTGAAACACACTAAAAACTCACTTCCCTACAGTATTTTGTTCAAAATATCCAAATGAATTTTTTTACACGTAAATAAAAAAAATTGAAAATCTAAAAATCTAAAAGGTTTTTTAGCTGGTTGTAAATGTGTTTTTTCACTAACCACTGCGCACCGTTGAAACACACTAAAAATTCACTTGCCTACATCATTTTGTTCAAAATATCCAAATGAATTTTTTTACATGTAAATAAAAAAATTGAAAATCTAAAAATCTAAAAGGTGTTTTAGCTGGTTGTAAATGTGTTTTTTCACTAACCATTGCACACCGTTTAACCTCACTAAAAACTCACTTGCCTACATTATTTTGTTCAAAAAATCCAAATAATTTTTTTACATGTAAATAAAAAAAATTGAAAATCTTAGAAACTAAAAGAATTTTTAGTTGGTTGTAAATGTGTTTTTTCACTAACCACTGCGCACCGTTGAAACACACTAAAAACTCACTTGCCTACGTTATTTTGTTCAAAATATCCAAATGAAGTTTTTTACACGTAAATAAAAAAATTGAAAATCTAAAAATCTAAAAGGTTTATTAATTGGTTATCAATGTGTTTTTTCACTAACCATTGCACACCGTTGAAACTCACTAAAAACTCACTTGCTTACATTATTTTGTTCAAAAAATCCAAATAATTTTTTTGACATGTAAATAAAAAAAATTGAAAATCTTAGAAACTAAAAGAATTTTTAGTTGGTTGTAAATGTGTTTTTTCACTAACTACTGCGCACCGTTGAAACACACTAAAAAATCATTTGCCTACATTATTTTGTTCAAAATGTCCAAATGAATTTTTTTACACGTAAATAAAAAAATTGAAAATTTCAGAAATTAAAAAGTTTTTTAGCTGGTTGTAAACACACTTAAAACTCACTTGCCTACATCATTTTGTTCAAAATATCCAAAAGAATTTTTTTACATGTAAATAAAAAAAATGAAAATCTTAGAAACTAAAAGGTTTTTTAGTTTGTTGTAAACGTGTTTTTTCACTAACCACTGCGCACCGTTGAAACACGCTAAAAAATCACTTGCCTACATTGTTTTGTGCAAAATATCCAAATGAACTTTTTACGCGTAAATAAAAAAATTGAGAATTTTAAAAAATAAAAAGTTTTTTAGCTGGTTGTAAACTAAAAACTCACTTCCCTACAGTATTTTGTTCAAAATATCCAAATAATTTTTTTACATGTAAATAAAAAAAATTGAAAATCTTAGAAACTAAAAAGTTTTTTAGTTGGTTGTAAATGTGTTTTTTCACTAACCACTGCGCACCGTTGAAACACACTAAAAAATCACTTGCCTACATTTTTTTGTGCAAAATATCCAAATGAATTTCTTTACACGTAAATAATAAAATTGAAAATTTCAGAAATTAAAAAGTTTTTTAGCTGGCTGTAAACACACTTAAAACTTACTTGCCTACATCATTTTGTTCAAAATATCCAAAAGAATTTTTTTACATGTAAATAAAAAAAATTGAAAATCTTAGAAACTAAAAGGTTTTTTAGTTTGTTGTAAACGTGTTTTTTCACTAACCACTGCGCACCGTTGAAACACACTAAAAAATCACTGGCCTACATTATTTTGTGCAAAATATCCAAATGAACTTTTTACGCGTAAATAAAAAAATTGAGAATTTTAAAAATTAAAACGTTTTTTAGCTGGTTGTTAACTAAAAACTCACTTCCCTACAGTATTTTGTTCAAAAAATCCAAATGAATTTTTTTACATGTAAATAAAAAAAATTGAAAATCTTAGAAACTAAAAGAATTTTTAGTTGGTTGTAAATGTGTTTTTTCACTAACCACTGCGCACCGTTGAAACACACTAAAAAATCACTTGCCTACATTTTTTTGTGCAAAATATCCAAATGAATTTCTTTACACGAAAATAATAAAATTGAAAATTTCAGAAATTAAAAAGTTTTTTAGCTGGCTGTAAACACACCTTAAACTCACTTGCCTACATCATTTTGTTCAAAATATCCAAAAGAATTTTTTTACATGTAAATAAAAAAAATTGAAAATCTTAGAAACTAAAAGGTTTTTTAGTTTGTTGTCAACGTGTTTTTTCACTAACCACTGCGCACCGTTGAAACACACTAAAAATCACTTGCCTACATTATTTTGTGAAAAATATCCAAATGAATTTTTTTACATGTAAATAAAAAAAATTGAAAATCTTAGAAACTAAAAAGTTTTTTAGTTGGTTGTAAATGTGTTTTTTCACTAACCACTGCGCACCGTTAAAACACACACAAAAAAATCACTTGCCTACATTTTTTTGTGCAAAATATCCAAATGAATTTTTTTACACGTAAATAAAAAAATTGAAAATTTCAAAAATTCAAAAGTTTTTTAGCTGGTTGTAAATGTGTCTTTTCACCAACCACTGCGCACCGTTGCAACACACTAAAAATTCACTTGCCTACATCATTTTGTTCAAAATATCCTTATGAATTTTTTTACACGTAAATAAAAAAAATTGAAAATTTCAGAAATTAAAAAGTTTTTTAGCTGGTTGTAAATGTATTTTTTCACTAACCACTGCGCACCGTTGAAACACTGTAAAAACTCACTTCCTTACATCATTTTGTTCAAAATATCCATATGAATTTTTTTACACGTAAATAAAAAAAATTGAAAATCTAAAAATCTAAAAGGTTTTTTAGCTGGTTGTAAATGTGTTTTTTCACTAACCATTGCACACCGTTGAAACACACTAAAAACTCACTTCCCTACAGTATTTTGTTCAAAATATCCAAATGAATTTTTTTACATGTAAATAAAAAAAATTGAAAATCTTAGAAACTAAAAGATTTTTTAGTTGGTTGTAAATGTGTTTTTTCACTAACCACTGCGCACCGTTGAAACACACTAAAAATTCACTTGCCTACATCGTTTTGTTCAAAATATCCAAATGAATTTTTTACATGTAAATAAAAAAAATTGAAAATCTAAAAATCTAAAAGGTGTTTTAGCTGGTTGTAAATGTGTTTTTTCACTAACCATTGCACACCGTTGAACCTCACTAAAAACTCACTTGCCTACATTATTTTGTTCAAAAATCTAAATAATTTTTTTACATGTAAAAAAAAAAAATTGAAAATCTTAGAAACTAAAAGAATTTTTAGTTGGTTGTAAATGTTTTTTTTCACTAACCACTGCGCACCGTTGAAACACACTAAAAACTCACTTGCCTACGTTATTTTGTTTAAAATATCCAAATGAAGTTTTTTACACGTAAATAAAAAAATTGAAAATCTAGAAATCTAAAAGGTTTATTAATTGGTTATAAATGTGTTTTTTCACTAACCATTGCACACCGTTGAAACTCACTAAAAACTCACTTGCCTACATTATTTTGTTCAAAAAATCCAAATAATTTTTTTTACATGTAAATAAAAAAAATTGAAAATCTTAGAAACTAAAAGAATTTTTAGTTGGTTGTAAATGTGTTTTTTCACTAACTACTGCGCACCGTTGAAACACACTAAAAAATCATTTGCCTACATTATTTTGTTCAAAATATCCAAATGAATTTTTTTACACGTAAATAAAAAAATTGAAAATTTCAGAAATTAAAAAGTTTTTTAGCTGGTTGTAAACACACTTAAAACTCAC
Source organism: Bradysia coprophila (assembly GCF_014529535.1). Taxonomy (NCBI): domain Eukaryota; kingdom Metazoa; phylum Arthropoda; class Insecta; order Diptera; family Sciaridae; genus Bradysia; species Bradysia coprophila. The sequence goes on along the minus strand of NW_023503637.1, from coordinate 17,432 downwards.
TTGCCTACATCATTTTGTTCAAAATATCCAAAAGAATTTTTTTACATGTAAATAAAAAAAATTGAAAATCTTAGAAACTAAAAGGTTTTTTTAGTTTGTTGTAAACGTGTTTTTTCACTAACCACTGCGCACCGTTGAAACACACTAAAAAATCGCTTGCCTACATTATTTTGTGCAAAATATCCAAATGAACTTTTTACGGGTAAATAAAAAAATTGAGAATTTTAAAAAATAAAAAGTTTTTTAGCTGGTTGTAAACTAAAAACTCACTTCCCTACAGTATTTTGTTCAAAATATCCAAATGAATTTTTTTACATGTAAATAAAAAAAAATGAAAATCTTAGAAACTAAAAAGTTTTTTAGTTGGTTGTAAATGTGTTTTTTCACTAACCACTGCGCACCGTTGAAACACACTAAAAAATCACTTGCCTACATTTTTTTGTGCAAAATATCCAAATGAATTTCTTTACACGTAAATAATAAAATTGAAAATTTCAGAAATTAAAAAGTTTTTTAGCTGGCTGTAAACACACTTAAAACTCACTTGTCTACATCATTTTGTTCAAAATATCCAAAAGAATTTTTTTACATGTAAATAAAAAAAATTGAAAATCTTAGAAACTAAAAGAATTTTTAGTTGGTTGTAAATGTGTTTTTTCACTAACTACTGCGCACCGTTGAAACACACTAAAAAATCATTTGCCTACATTATTTTGTTAAAAATATCCAAATGACTTTTTTTACACGTAAATAAAAAAATTGAAAATTTCAGAAATTAAAAAGTTTTTTAGCTGGTTGTAAACACACTTAAAACTCATTTGCCTACACCATTTTGTTCAAAATATCCAAAAGAATTTTTTTACATGTAAATAAAAAAAATTGAAAATCTTAGAAACTAAAAGGTTTTTTAGTTTGTTGTAAACGTGTTTTTTCACTAACCACTGCGCACCGTTGAGACACACCAAAAAATCACTTGCCTACATTATTTTGTGCAAAATATCCAAATGAACTTTTTACGCGTAAATAAAAAAATTGAGAATTTTAAAAAATAAAAAGTTTTTTGGCTGGTTGTAAATGTGTTTTTTCACTAACCACTGCGCACCGTTTAAACACACTAAAAACTCACTTCCCTATAGTATTTTGTTCAAAATATCCAAATGAATTTTTTTACATGTAAATAAAAAAAATTGAAAATCTTAGAAACTAAAAAGTTTTTTAGTTGGTTGTAAATGTGTTTTTTCACTAACCACTGCGCACCGTTGAAACACACTAAAAAATCACTTGCCTACATTTTTTTGTGCAAAATATCCAAATGAATTTTTTTACACGTAAATAAAAAAATTGAAAATTTCAGAAATTAAAAAGTTTTTTAGCTGGTTGTAATGTACATGTAAATAAAAAAAATTGAAAATCTTAGAAACTAAAAGGTTTTTTAGCTGGTTGTAAATGTGTTTTTTCACTAACCATTGCACACCGTTGAAACACACTAAAAACTGACTTCCCTACAGTATTTTGTTCAAAATATCCAAATGAATTTTTTTACATGTAAATAAAAAAAATTGAAAATCTTAGAAACTAAAAGAATTTTTAGTTGGTTGTAAATGTGTTTTTTCACTAACCACTGCGCACCGTTGAAACACACTAAAAACTCACTTGCCTACGTTATTTTGTTTAAAATATCCAAATGAAGTTTTTTACACGTAAATAAAAAAATTGAAAATTTCAGAAATTAAAAAGTTTTTTAGCTGGTTGTAAATGTGTTTTTTCACCAAACACTGCGCACCGTTGCAACACACTAAAAATTCACTTGCCTACATCATTTTGTTCAAAATATCCTTATGAATTTTTTTACACGTAAATAAAAAAAATTGAAAATTTCAGAAATTAAAAAGTTTTTTAGCTGGTTGTAAATGTATTTTTTCACTAACCACTGCGCACCGTTGAAACACAGTAAAAACTCACTTCCTTACATCATTTTGTTCAAAATATCCTTATGAGTTTTTTTACACGTAAATAAAAAAAATTGAAAATCTAAAAATCTAAAAGGTTTTTTAGCTGGTTGTAAATGTGTTTTTTCACTAACCATTGCACACCGTTGAAACACACTAAAAACTCACTTCCCTACAGTATTTTGTTCAAAATATCCAAATGAATTTTTTTACATGTAAATAAAAAAAATTGAAAATCTTAGAAACTAAAATGTTTTTTAGTTGGTTGTAAATGTCTTTTTTCACTAACCACTGCGCACCGTTGAAACACACTAAAAAATTACTTGCCTACATTTTTTTGTGCAAATTATCCAAATGAATTTTTTTACACGTAAATAAAAAAATTGAAAATTTCAGAAATTAAAAAGTTTTTTAGCTGGTTGTAAATGTGTTTTTTCACCAAACACTGCGCACCGTTGCAACACACTAAAAATTCACTTGCCTACATCATTTTGTTCAAAATATCCTTATGAATTTTTTTACACGTAAATAAAAAAAATTGAAAATTTCAGAAATTAAAAAGTTTTTTAGCTGGTTGTAAATGTATTTTTTCACTAACCACTGCGCACCGTTGAAACACACTAAAAACTCACTTCCCTACAGTATTTTGTTCAAAATATCCAAATGAATTTTTTTACATGTAAATAAAAAAAATTGAAAATCTTAGAAACTAAAAGAATTTTTAGTTGGTTGTAAATGTGTTTTTTCACTAACCACTGCGCACCGTTGAAACACACTAAAAACTCACTTGCCTACGTTATTTTGTTCAAAATATCCAAATGAAGTTTTTTACACGTAAATAAAAAAATTGAAAATCTAAAAATCTAAAAGGTTTATTAATTGTTTATCAATGTGTTTTTTCACTAACCATTGCACACCGTTGAAACTCACTAAAAACTCACTTGCTTACATTATTTTGTTCAAAAAATCCAACTAATTTTTTTTACATGTAAATAAAAAAAATTGAAAATCTTAGAAACTAAAAGAATTTTTAGTTGGTTGTAAATGTGTTTTTTCACTAACTACTGCGCACCGTTGAAACACACTAAAAAATCATTTGCCTACATTATTTTGTTCAAAATATCCAAATGAATTTTTTTACACGTAAATAAAAAAATTGAAAATTTCAGAAATTAAAAAGTTTTTTAGCTGGTTGTAAACACACTTAAAACTCACTTGCCTACATCATTTTGTTCAAAATATCCAAAAGAATTTTTTTACATGTAAATAAAAAAAAATGAAAATCTTAGAAACTAAAAGGTTTTTTAGTTTGTTGTAAACGTGTTTTTTCACTAACCACTGCGCACCGTTGAAACACGCTAAAAAATCACTTGCCTACATTGTTTTGTGCAAAATATCCAAATGAACTTTTTACGCGTAAATAAAAAAATTGAGAATTTTAAAAAATAAAAAGTTTTTTAGCTGGTTGTAAACTAAAAACTCACTTCCCTACAGTATTTTGTTCAAAATATCCAAAAAAAATTTTTTACATGTAAATAAAAAAAATTGAAAATCTTAGAAACTAAAAGGTTTTTTAGTTTGTTGTAAACGTGTTTTTTCACTAACCACTGCGCACCGTTGAAACACACTAAAAAATCACTTGCCTACATTATTTTGTGCAAAATATCCAAATGAACTTTTTACGCGTAAATAAAAAAATTGAGAATTTTAAAAAATAAAAAGTTTTTTAGCTGGTTGTTAACTAAAAACTCACTTCCCTACAGTATTTTGTTCAAAAAATCCAAATAATTTTTTTACATGTAAATACAAAAAAATTGAAAATCTTAGAAACTAAAAAGAATTTTTAGTTGGTTGTAAATGTGTTTTTTCACTAACTACTGCGCACCGTTGAAACACACTAAAAAATCATTTGCCTACATTATTTTGTTAAAAATATCCAAATGAATTTTTTTACATGTAAATAAAAAAAATTGAAAATCTTAGAAACTAAAAGGTTTTTTAGTTTGTTGTAAACGTGTTTTTTCACTAACCACTGCGCACCGTTGAAACACACTAAAAAATCACTTGCCTACATTATTTTGTGCAAAATATCCAAATAAACTTTCTACGCGTAAATAAAAAAATTGAGAATTTTAGAAAATAAAAAGTTGTTTAGCTAGTTGTGAACTAAAAACTCACTTCCCTACAGTATTTTGTTCAAAATATCCAAATGAATTTTTTTACATGTAAATAAAAAAAATTGAAAATCTTAGAAACTAAAAAGTTTTTTAGTTGGTTGTAAATGTGTTTTTTCACTAACCACTGCGCACCGTTGAAACACACTAAAAAATCACTTGCCTACATTTTTTTGTGCAAAATATCCAAATGAATTTTTTTACACGTAAATAAAAAAATTGAAAATTTCAGAAATTCAAAAGTTTTTTAGCTGGTTGTAAATGTGTTTTTTCACCAACCACTGCGCACCGTTGCAACACACTAAAAATTCACTTGCCTACATCATTTTGTTCAAAATATCCTTATGAATTTTTTTACACGTAAATAAAAAAAATTGAAAATTTCAGAAATTAAAAAGTTTTTTAGCTGGTTGTAAATGTATTTTTTCACTAACCACTGCGCACCGTTGAAACACACTAAAAACTCACTTGCTTACATCATTTTGTTCAAAATATCCATATGAATTTTTTTACACGTAAATAAAAAAAATTGAAAATCTAAAAATCTAAAAGGTTTTTTAGCTGGTTGTAAATGTGTTTTTTCACTAACCATTGCACACCGTTGAAACACACTAAAAACTCACTTCCCTACAGTATTTTGTTCAAAATATCCAAATGAATTTTTTTACATGTACAGTGAACGACATCTCAAATGTCTCACTGTCATTTTTTTCGGAGAACGTCATTGTGAATTTGCAATGACACAATAAAATTCTCAGAAAAATTGACAGTGAGACATTTGAGATGTCGTTCACTGTAAATAAAAAAAATTGAAAATCTTAGAAACTAAAATGTTTTTTAGTTGGTTGTAAATGTGTTTTTTCACTAACCACTGCGCACCGTTGAAACACACTAAAAAATCACTTGCCTACATTTTTTTGTGCAAAATATCCAAATGAATTTTTTTACACGTAAATAAAAAAATTGAAAATTTCAGAAATTAAAAAGTTTTTTAGCTGGTTGTAAATGTGTTTTTTCACCAACCACTGCGCACCGTTGCAACACACTAAAAATTCACTTGCCTACATCATTTTGTTCAAAATATCCTTATGAATTTTTTTACACGTAAATAAAAAAAATTGAAAATTTCAGAAATTAAAAAGTTTTTTAGCTGGTTGTAAATGTATTTTTTCACTAACCACTGCGCACCGTTGAAACACAGTAAAAACTCACTTCCTTACATCATTTTGTTCAAAATATCCTTATGAATTTTTTTACACGTAAATAAAAAAAATTGAAAATCTAAAAATCTAAAAGGTTTTTTAGCTGGTTGTAAATGTGTTTTTTCACTAACCATTGCACACCGTTGAAACACACTAAAAACTCACTTCCCTACAGTATTTTGTTCAAAATATCCAAATGAATTTTTTTACATGTAAATAAAAAAAATTGAAAATCTTAGAAACTAAAATGTTTTTTAGTTGGTTGTAAATGTGTTTTTTCACTAACCACTGCGCACCGTTGAAACACACTAAAAAATTCACTTGCCTTACATTCGTTTTGTTGCAAAATTATCCAAATGAATTTTTTTACACGTAAATAAAAAAATTGAAAATTTCAGAAATCTAAAAAGTTTTTAGCTGGTTGTAAATGTGTTTTTTCACTAACCACTGCGCACCGTTGCAACCACACTAAAAACTCACTTGCCTACATTCATTTTGTTCAAAAAATCCTTAAATAATTTTTTTACACGTAAATAAAAAAAATTGAAAATCTTAGAAACTAAAAGAATTTTTAGTTGTTTGTAAATGTGTTTTTTCACTAACCATTGCGCACCGTTGAAACACACTAAAAACTCACTTGCCTACGTTATTTTCTTTAAAATATCCAAATGAAGTTTTTTTACACGTAAATAAAAAAAATTAAAAATCTAAAAATCTAAAAGGTTTATTAATTGGTTATAAATGTGTTTTTTCACTAACCATTGCACACCGTTGAAACTCACTAAAAACTCACTTGCCTACATTATTTTGTTCAAAAAATCCAAATAATTTTTTTACATGTAAATAAAAAAAATTGAAAATCTTAGAAACTAAAAGAATTTTTAGTTGGTTGTAAATGTGTTTTTTCACTAACTACTGCGCACCGTTGAAACACACTAAAAAATCATTTGCCTACATTATTTTGTTCAAAATATCCAAATGAATTTTTTACACGTAAATAAAAAAATTGAGAATTTTAAAAAATAAAAAGTTTTTTAGCTGATTGTAAACTAAAAACTCACTTCCCTACAGTATTTTGTTCAAAATATCCAAATGAATTTTTTTACATGTAAATAAAAAAAATTGAAAATCTTAGAAACTAAAAAGTTTTTTAGTTGGTTGTAAATGTGTTTTTTCACTAACCACTGCGCACCGTTGAAACACACTAAAAAATCACTTGCCTACATTGCAACACACTAAAAATTCACTTGCCTACATCATTTTGTTCAAAATATCCTTATGAATTTTTTTATACGTAAAAAAAAAAATTGAAAATTTCAGAAATTAAAAAGTTTTTTAGCTGGTTGTAAATGTATTTTTTTACTAACCACTGCGCACCGTTGAAACACACTAAAAACTCACTTGCTTACATCATTTTGTTCAAAATATCCATATGAATTTTTTTACACGTAAATAAAAAAAATTGAAAATCTAAAAATCTAAAAGGTTTTTTAGCTGGTTGTAAATGTGTTTTTTCACTAACCATTGCACACCGTTGAAACACACTAAAAACTCACTTCCCTACAGTATTTTGTTCAAAATATCCAAATGAATTTTTTTTACATGTAAATAAAAAAAATTGAAAATCTTAGAAACTAAAATGTTTTTTAGTTGGTTGTAAATGTGTTTTTTCACTAACCACTGCGCACCGTTGAAACACACTAAAAAATCACTTGCCTACATTTTTTTGTGCAAATTATCCAAATGAATTTTTTTACACAAAAAAATTGAAAATTTCAGAAATTAAAAAGTTTTTTAGCTGGTTGTAAATGTGTTTTTTCACCAACCACTGCGCACCGTTGCAACACACTAAAAATTCACTTGCCTACATCATTTTGTTCAAAATATCCTTATAAATTTTTTACACGTAAATAAAAAAAATTGAAAATTTCAGAAATTAAAAAGTTTTTTAGCTGGTTGTAAATGTATTTTTTCACTAACCACTGCGCACCGTTGAAACACAGCAAAAACTCACTTCCTTACATCATTTTGTTCAAAATATCCATATGAACTTTTTTACACGTAAATAAAAAAAATTGAAAATCTAAAAATCTAAAAGGTTTTTTAGCTGGTTGTAAATGTGTTTTTTCACTAACCATTGCACACCGTTGAAACACACTAAAAACTCACTTCCCTACAGTATTTTGTTCAAAATATCCAAATGAATTTTTTTACATGTAAATAAAAAAAATTGAAAATCTTAGAAACTAAAAGATTTTTTAGTTGGTTGTAAATGTGTTTTTTCACTAACCACTGCGCACCGTTGAAACACACTAAAAATTCACTTGCCTACATCGTTTTGTTCAAAATATCCAAATGAATTTTTTTACATGTAAATAAAAAAAATTGAAAATCTAAAAATCTAAAAGGTGTTTTAGCTGGTTGTAAATGTGTTTTTTCACTAACCATTGCACACCGTTGAACCTCACTAAAAACTCACTTGCCTACATTATTTTGTTCAAAAAATCTAAATAATTTTTTTACATGTAAATAAAAAAAATTGAAAATCTTAGAAACTAAAAGAATTTTTAGTTGGTTGTAAATGTGTTTTTTCACTAACCATTGCGCACCGTTGAAACACACTAAAAACTCACTTGCCTACGTTATTTTGTTTAAAATATCCAAATGAAGTTTTTTACACGTAAATAAAAAAATTGAAAATCTAAAAATCTAAAAGGTTTATTAATTGGTTATCAATGTGTTTTTTCACTAACCATTGCACACCGTTGAAACTCACTAAAAACTCACTTGCCTACATTATTTTGTTCAAAAAATCCAAATAATTTTTTTTACATGTAAATAAAAAAAATTGAAAATCTTAGAAACTAAAAAGTTTTTTACTTGGTTGTAAATGTGTTTTTTCACTAACCACTGCGCACCGTTGAAACACACTAAAAAATCACTTGCCTACATTTTTTTGTGCAAAATATCCAAATGAATTTCTTTACACGTAAATAATAAAATTGAAAATTTCAGAAATTAAAAAGTTTTTTAGCTGGCTGTAAACACACTTAAAACTCACTTGTCTACATCATTTTGTTCAAAATATCCAAAAGAATTTTTTTACATGTAAATAAAAAAAATTGAAAATCTTAGAAACTAAAAGGTTTTTTAGTTTGTTGTAAACGTGTTTTTTCACTAACCACTGCGCACCGTTGAAACACACTAAAAAATAACTTGCCTACATTATTTTGTGCAAAATATCCAAATGAACCTTTTAGATTTTTAGATTTTCAATTTTTTTTATTTACGAGTAAAAAAATTCATAAGGATATTTTGAACAAAATGATGTAGGCAAGTGAATTTTTAGTGTGTTGCAACGGTGCGCAGTGGTTGGTGAAAAAACACATTTACAACCAGCTAAAAAACTTTTGAATTTCTGAAATTTTCAATTTTTTTATTTACGTGTAAAAAAATTCATTTGGATATTTTGAACAAAATACTGTAGGGAAGTGAGTTTTTAGTTTACAACCAGCTAAAAAACTTTTTATTTTTTAAAATTCTCAATTTTTTTATTTACGCGTAAAAAGTTCATTTGGATATTTTGCACAAAATAATGTAGGCAAGTGATTTTTTAGCGTGTTTCAACGGTGCGCAGTGGTTAGTGAAAAAACACGTTTACAACCAACTAAAAAACTTTTTAGTTTCTAAGATTTTCAATTTTTTTTATTTACATGTAAAAAAATTCATTTGGATATTTTGAACAAAATACTGTAGGGAAGTGAGTTTTTAGTTTACATCCAGCTAAAAAACTTTTTATTTTTTAAAATTCTCAATTTTTTTATTTACGCGTAAAAAGTTCATTTGGATATTTTGCACAAAATAATGTAGGCAAGTGATTTTTTAGCGTGTTTCAACGGTGCGCAGTGGTTAGTGAAAAAACACGTTTACAACAAACTAAAAAACCTTTTAGTTTCTAAGATTTTCATTTTTTTTTATTTACATGTAAAAAAATTCTTTTGGATATTTTGACCAAATGATGTAGGCAAGTGAGTTTTAAGTGTGTTTACAACCAGCTAAAAAACTTTTTAATTTCTGAAATTTTCAATTTTTTTATTTACGTGTAAAAAAATTCATTTGGATATTTTGAACAAAATAATGTAGGCAAATGATTTTTTAGTGTGTTTCAACGGTGCGCAGTAGTTAGTGAAAAAACACATTTACAACCAACTAAAAATTCTTTTAGTTTCTAAGATTTTCAATTTTTTTTATTTACATGTAAAAAAAATTATTTGGATTTTTTGAACAAAATAATGTAGGCAAGTGAATTTTTAGTGTGTTTCAACGGTGTGCAATGGTTAGTGAAAAAACACATTTACAACCAGCTAAAAAACCTTTTAGATTTTTAGATTTTCAATTTTTTTTATTTACGTGTAAAAAAATTCATAAGGATATTTTGAACAAAATGATGTAGGCAAGTGAATTTTTAGTGTGTTGCAACGGTGCGCAGTGGTTGGTGAAAAAACACATTTACAACCAGCTAAAAAACTTTTGAATTTCTGAAATTTGCAATTTTTTTATTTACGTGTAAAAAAATTCATTTGGATATTTTGCACAAAAAAATGTAGGCAAGTGATTTTTTAGTGTGTTTCAACGGTGCTCAGTGGTTAGTGAAAAAAACACATTTACAACCAACTAAAAAACTTTTTAGTTTCTAAGATTTTCATTTTTTTTTATACATGTAAAAAAATTCATTTGGATATTTTGAACAAAATACTGTAGGGAAGTGAGTTTTTAGTTTACAACCAGCTAAAAAACTTTTTATTTTTTAAAATTCTCAATTTTTTTATTTACGTGTAAAAAAATTCATTTGGATATTTTGCACAAAAAAATGTAGGCAAGTGATTTTTTAGTGTGTTTCAACGGTGCGCAGTGGTTAGTGAAAAAACACATTTACAACAAACTAAAAAACCTTTTAGTTTCTAAGATTTTCAATTTTTTTTATTTACATGTAAAAAAATTCTTTTGGATATTTTGAACAAAATGATGTAGGCAAGTGAGTTTTAAGTGTGTTTACAGCCAGCTAAAAAACTTTTTAATTTCTGAAATTTTCAATTTTATTATTTACGTGTAAAAAAATTCATTTGGATATTTTGCACAAAAAAATGTAGGCAAGTGATTTTTTAGTGTGTTTCAACGGTGCGCAGTGGTTAGTGAAAAAACACATTTACAACCAACTAAAAAACTTTTTAGTTTCTAAGATTTTCAATTTTTTTTATTTACATGTAAAAAAATTCATTTGGATATTTTGAACAAAATACTGTAGGGAAGTGAGTTTTTAGTGTGTTTAAACGGTGCGCAGTGGTTAGTGAAAAAACACATTTACAACCAGCCAAAAAACTTTTTATTTCTTAAAATTCTCAATTTTTTTATTTACGCGTAAAAAGTTCATTTGGATATTTTGCACAAAATAATGTAGGCAAGTGATTTTTTAGTGTGTTTCAACGGTGCGCAGTGGTTAGTGAAAAAACACGTTTACAACAAACTAAAAATTCTTTTATTTTCTAAGATTTTCAATTTTTTTTATTTACATGTAAAAAAAATTATTTGGATTTTTTGAACAAAATAATGTAGGCAAGTGAGTTTTTAGTGAGTTTCAACGGTGTGCAATGGTTAGTGAAAAAACACATTTGTAACCAATTAATAAACCTTTTAGATTTTTAGATTTTTAATTTTTTTATTTACGTGTAAAAAACTTCATTTGGATATTTTAAACAAAATAACGTAGGCAAGTGAGTTTTTAGTGTGTTTCAACGGTGCGCAGTGGTTAGTGAAAAAACACATTTACAACCAACTAAAAATTCTTTTAGTTCCTAAGATTTTCAATTTTTTTTATTTACATGTAAAAAAATTCATTTGGATATTTTGAACAAAATACTGTAGGGAAGTGAGTTTTTAGTGTGTTTCAACGGTGTGCAATGGTTAGTGAAAAAACACATTTACAACCAGCTAAAAAACCTTTTAGATTTTTAAATTTTCAATTTTTTTTATTTACGTGTAAAAAAATTCATAAGGATATTTTGAACAAAATGATGTAAGGAAGTGAGTTTTTACTGTGTTTCAACGGTGCGCAGTGGTTAGTGAAAAAATACATTTACAACCAGCTAAAAAACTTTTTAATTTCTGAAATTTTCAATTTTTTTTATTTACGTGTAAAAAAATTCATAGGGATATTTTGAACAAAATGATGTAGGCAAGTGAATTTTTAGTGTGTTGCAACGGTGCGCAGTGGTTGGTGAAAAAACACATTTACAACCTGCTAAAAAACTTTTTAATTGCTGAAATTTTCAATTTTTTTATTTACGTGTAAAAAAATTCATTTGGATAATTTGCACAAAAAAATGTAGGCAAGTGATTTTTTAGTGTGTTTCAACGGTGCGCAGTGGTTAGTGAAAAAACACATTTACAACCAACTAAAAAACTTTTTAGTTTCTAAGATTTTCAATTTTTTTTATTTACATGTAAAAAAATTCATAAGGATATTTTGAACAAAATGATGAAGGCAAGTGAATTTTTAGTGTGTTGCAACGGTGCGCAGTGGTTGGTGAAAAAACACATTGACAACCAGCTAAAAAACTTTTGAATTTCTGAAATTTTCAATTTTTTTATTTACGTGTAAAAAAATTCATTTGGATATTTTGCACAAAAAAATGTAGGCAAGTGATTTTTAGTGTGTTTCAACGGTGCGCAGTGGTTAGTGAAAAAACACATTTACAACCAACTAAAAAACTTTTTAGTTTCTAAGATTTTCAATTTTTTTATTTACATGTAAAAAAATTCATTTGGATATTTTGAACAAAATACTGTAGGGAAGTGAGTTTTTAGTGTGTTTAAACGGTGCTCAGTGGTTAGTGAAAAAACACAAAACTTTTTATTTTTTAAAATTCTCAATTTTTTTTATTTACGCGTAAAAAGTTCATTTGGATATTTTGCACAAAATAATGTAGGCAAGTGAGTTTTTAGTGTGTTTCAACGGTGCGCAGTGGTTAGTGAAAAAACACATTTACAACCAACTAAAAATTCTTTTAGTTTCTAAGATTTTCAATTTTTTTTATTTACATGTAAAAAAAATTATTTAGATTTTTTGAACAAAATAATGTAGGCAAGTGAGTTTTTAGTGAGGTTCAACGGTGTGCAATGGTTAGTGAAAAAACACATTTACAACCAGCTAAAACACCTTTTAGATTTTTAGATTTTCAATTTTTTTTATTTACATGTAAAAAAATTCATTTGGATATTTTGAACAAAACGATGTAGGCAAGTGAATTTTTAGTGTGTTTCAACGGTGCGCAGTGGTTAGTGAAAAAACACATTTACAACCAACTAAAAAATCTTTTAGTTTCTAAGACTTTCAATTTTTTTTATTCACATGTAAAAAAATTCATTTAGATATTTTGAACAAAATACTGTAGGGAAGTGAGTTTTTAGTGTGTTTCAACGGTGTGCAATGGTTAGTGAAAAAACACATTTACAACCAGCTAAAAAACCTTTTAGATTTTTAGATTTTCAATTTTTTTTATTTACGTGTAAAAAAATTCATAAGGATATTTTGAACAAAATGATGTAAGGAAGTGAGTTTTTACTGTGTTTCAACGGTGCGCAGTGGTTAGTGAAAAAATACATTTACAACCAGCTAAAAAACTTTTTAATTTATGAAATTTTCAATTTTTTTTATTTACGTGTAAAAAAATTCATAAGGATATTTTGAACAAAATACTGTAGGGAAGTGAGTTTTTAGTGTGTTTCAACGGTGAATGCAATGGTTAGTGAAAAAACACATTTACAACCAGCTAAAAAACCCTTTAGATTTTTAGATTTTCAATTTTTTTTATTTACGTGTAAAAAAATTCATATGGATATTTTGAACAAAATGATGTAAGCAAGTAAGTTTTTAGTGTGTTTCAACGGTGCGCAGTGGTTAGTAAAAAAATACATTTACAACCAGCTAAAAAACTTTAAAAACTCACTTCCCTACAGTATTTTGTTCAAAATATCCAAATGAATTTTTTTACATGTAAATAAAAAAAATTGAAAATCTTAGAAACTAAAAAGTTTTTTAGTTGGTTGTAAATGTGTTTTTTCACTAAATACTGCGCACCGTTGAAACACACTAAAAAATCACTTGCCTCCATTTTTTTGTGCAAAATATCCAATGAATTTTTTTACACGTAAATAAAAAAATTGAAAATTTCAGAAATTAAAAAGTTTTTTAGCTGGTTGTAAATGTGTTTTTTCACCAACCACTGCGCACCGTTGCAACACACTAAAAATTCACTTGCCTACATCATTTTGTTCAAAATATCCTTATGAATTTTTTTACACGTAAATAAAAAAAATTGAAAATTTCAGAAATTAAAAAGTTTTTTAGCTGGTTGTAAATGTATTTTTTTATTAAACACTGCGCACCGTTGAAACACACTAAAAACTCACTTGCATACATCATTTTGTTCAAAATATACATATGAATTTTTTTACACGTAAATAAAAAAAATTGAAAATCTAAAAATCTAAAAGGTTTTTTAGCTGGTTGTAAATGTATTTTTTTACTAACCACTGCGCACCGTTGAAACACACTAAAAACTCACTTGCTTACATCATTTTGTTCAAAATATACATATGAATTTTTTTACACGTAAATAAAAAAAATTGAAAATTTCAGAAATTAAAAAGTTTTTTAGCTGGTTGTAAATGTATTTTTTCACTAACCATTGCACACTGTTGAAACACACTAAAAACTCACTTCCCTACAGTATTTTGTTCAAAATATCCAAATGAATTTTTTTACATGTAAATTAAAAAAATTGAAAATCTTAGAAACTAAAATGTTTTTTAGTTGGTTGTAAATGTGTTTTTTCACTAACCACTGCGCACCGTTGAAACACACTAAAAAATCACTTGCCTACATTTTTTTGTGCAAATTATCCAAATGAATTTTTTTACACGTAAATAAAAAAATTGAAAATTTCAGAAATTAAAAAGTTTTTTAGCTGGTTGTAATGGTGTTTTTTCACCAACCTTTACGCACCGTTGCAACACAATAAAAATTCACTTGCCTACATCATTTTGTTCAAAATATCCTTATGAATTTTTTTACACGTAAATAAAAAAAATTGAAAATTTCAGAAATTAAAAAGTTTTTTAGCTGGTTGTAAATGTATTTTTTCACTAACCACTGCGCACCGTTGAAACACAGTAAAAACTCACTTCCTTACATCATTTTGTTTAAAATATCCATATGAATTTTTTTACACGTAAATAAAAAAAATTGAAAATCTAAAAATCTAAAAGGTTTTTTAGCTGGTTGTAAATGTGTTTTTTCACTAACCATTGCACACCGTTGAAACACACTAAAAACTCACTTCCCTACAGTATTTTGTTCAAAATATCCAAATGAATTTTTTTACATGTAAATAAAAAAAATTGAAAATCTTAGAAACTAAAAGATTTTTTAGTTGGTTGTAAATGTGTTTTTTCACTAACCACTGCGCACCGTTGAAACACACTAAAAACTCACTTGCCTATGTTATTTTGTTCAAAATATCCAAATGAAGTTTTTTACACGTAAATAAAAAAATTGAAAATCTAAAAATCTAAAAGGTTTATTAATTGGTTATCAATGTGTTTTTTCACTACCCATTGCACACCGTTGAAACTCACTAAAAACTCACTTGCCTACATTATTTTGTTCAAAAAATCCAAATAATTTTTTTTACATGTAAATAAAAAAAATTGAAAATCTTAGAAACTAAAAGAATTTTTAGTTGGTTGTAAATGTGTTTTTTCACTAACTACTGCGCACCGTTGAAACACACTAAAAAATCATTTGCCTACATTATTTTGTTCAAAAAATCCAAATAATTTTTTTTACATGTAAATAAAAAAAATTGAAAATCTTAGAAACTAAAAGAATTTTTAGTTGGTTGTAAATGTGTTTTTTCACTAACTACTGCGCACCGTTGAAACACACTAAAAATCATTTGCCTACATTATTTTGTTCAAAATATCCAAATGAATTTTTTTACACGTAAATAAAAAAATTGAAAATTTCAGAAATTAAAAAGTTTTTTAGCTGGTTGTAAACACACTTAAAACTCACTTGCCTACATCATTTTGTTCAAAATATTCAAAAGAATTTTTTTACATGTAAATAAAAAAAAATGAAAATCTTAGAAACTAAAAGGTTTTTTAGTTTGTTGTAAACGTGTTTTTTCACTAACCACTGCGCACCGTTGAAACACGCTAAAAAATCACTTGAGTACATTATTTTGTGCAAAATATCCAAATGAACTTTTTACGCGTAAATAAAAAAATTGAGAATTTTAAAAAATAAAAAGTTTTTTAGCTGGTTGTAAACTAAAAACTCACTTCCCTACAGTATTTTGTTCAAAATATCCAAATGAATTTTTTTTACATGTAAATAAAAAAAATTGAAAATCTTAGAAACTAAAAAGTTTTTTAGTTGGTTGTAAATGTGTTTTTTCACTAACCACTGCGCACCGTTGAAACACACTAAAAAATAACTTGCCTACATTTTTTTGTGCAAAATATCCAAATGAATTTCTTTACACGTAAATAATAAAATTGAAAATTTCAGAAATTAAAAAGTTTTTTAGCTGGCTGTAAACACACTTAAAACTCACTTGCCTACATCATTTTGTTCAAAATATCCAAAAGAATTTTTTTACATGTAAATAAAAAAATTGAAAATCTTAGAAACTAAACGGTTTTTTAGTTTGTTGTCAACGTGTTTTTTCACTAACCACTGCGCACCGTTGAAACACACTAAAAAATCACTTGCCTACAATATTTTGTGAAAAATATCCAAATGAACTTTTTACGCGTAATAAAAAAATTGAGAATTTTAAAAAATAAAAAGTTTTTTAGCTGGTTGTAAACTAAAAACTCACTTCCCTACAGTATTTTGTTCAAAATATCCAAATGATTTTTTTTACATGTAAATAAAAAAAATTGAAAATCTTAGAAACTAAAATGTTTTTTAGTTGGTTGTAAATGTGTTTTTTCACTAACCACTGCGCACCGTTGAAACACACTAAAAAATCCACTTGCCTACATCATTTTGTTCAAAAATATCCTTATAAATTTTTTTACACGTTAAATAAAAAAAAATTGAAAATTTCAGAAATTAAAAAGTTTTTTAGCTGGTTGTAAATTGTTTTTTCACCAACCACTGCGCACCGTTGCAACACACTAAAAATTCACTTGCCTTACATCATTTTTGTTCAAAATATCCTTATAAATTTTCTTTACACGTAAATAAAAAAAAATTGAAAATTTCCAGAAATAAAAAAAGTATTTTAGCTGGTTGTAAATGTATTTTTTCACTAACCACTGCGCACCGTTGAAACACAGTAAAAACTCACTTCCTTACATCATTTTGTTCAAAATATCCATATGAATTTTTTTACACGTAAATAAAAAAATTGAAATCTAAAATTCTAAAAGGTTTTTTAGTCTGGTATTAAATGTGTTTTTTCACTAACCATTGCACACCGTTGAAACACACTAAAAACTCACTTCCCTACAGTATTTTGTTCAAAAAATCCAAATGAATTTTTTTTACATGTAAATAAAAAAAAATTGAAAATCTTAGAAACTAAAAGATTTTTTAGTTGGTTGTAAATGTGTTTTTTCACTAACCTACTGCGCACCGTTGAAACACACTAAAAACTCACTTGCCTACATGTATTTTGTTCAAAATATCCAAATGAAGTTTTTTTACACGTAAATAAAAAATTGAAAATCTAAAAATCTAAAAGGTTTATTAATTTGGTTATCAATGTGTTTTTATCCCTTCCAACCGTGACTCCTAAAAACTCCATTGCACACCGTATTGAAAACTCAACTAAATAACTCACTTGACCTAACATTATTTTGTTCAAATATCAAAAAATTCCCAATAAAAAATAAATAATTTTTTTTACACATGTAAATAAAAAAAATTGAAAATCTTAGAAACTAAAAGATATTTTTAGTTGGTTGTAAATGTGTTTTTTCACTAACTACTGCGCACCGTTGAAACACACTAAAAAATCATTTGCCTACATTAT
>NW_023503636.1:0-14953 GCF_014529535.1 Bradysia coprophila | reverse complement strand
GTTCGATGGTTTGTGTTGTAAGGTTTTATGCGATCGAGCGGCCACAATTATCTCCCTTGAATGAAGTGTTACAGTTTGGATTTTCGTCTTCGGAGTCCGAACCAGAAGAATTTGATGATGAATCTGACAATTGCGGATATTGAACGCCAGTTTCGTCTTCTGCTGACCAGGTCCTTCGACCATTGGTTTGAGGGTTGGAAGCATATGTCCCGGTTAGCGGTGTGATGAGTTTTGTTAATTGAGGCAATTCCGGAACCGAAGTTGTTGGTTTAACGCCAAGCTTTTGTTGCAGAAAGCGGGCCTGCGTTGTTTGAAGATTGAGCTAAACGCGAATTCTGTTGTCGTCGCTGGCTGACGCACTCATCCAATCATCAAATTAATTCCAATCACCAGCTGCGCCAGATGATTAACTGAATTGTCATTACGTGTCAAACTCAATTTTTGTTTTTGTTGTTAAAACAACTAAATTACGTTTTCTAGTTCAAACCAAACCGTGTATAAAATAGCTGGAATTAGTAAATAAATTATTCATTCTCCATTTGGATTCAATCCTAACCACAAGTCTTTCACTTGTAAAGTAGCAGGATCCCATAGGCCTTTCGAAAATATGTCTGCAGCAGCAATACCTTGGTACAGTCCGGAGACAGCAAAACTGCTCCGCAGGTGGGAATAGATTTTTTGTACTGCAATGAGAGTTAATAATTGGCTTAGCGAAAGTTGAAAAAGAAAACGAATCGGAAGGCAGATATATCTGTTTCATAGGTAAAGCCAAGGCAGATCTCTGGCAACTGCACACACATTATTTTTGAAGTTTAATGAAATTTACAATGCGCGGACGCTGCTCGATTTTTGCCTACTAATTTTGCAATCAACGTGCGTGTAGTTGCTAAAGAGCAGATTCCGTGAAGTATCGCGGCAAAGTCGAATCGCCAAAAAAAAAATGTTGGCGTTTCTTCACATTTTGTCGTTTCTTCACACTTTGGCGATTTTTCTTGGCGATCTTCACACTTTGGCAATTTTTTATGGCGATTCGTCAGTTTTTGAGATTTTTTTTAAATCGCCAAAGAAAATCGCCAAAGTGTGAAGAAACGACAAAGAAAATCGTTAAAGTGTGAAGAAACGCCAAGAAAATTCGCCAAAGTGTGAAGAAACGACAAAAAGAAAAAAATCTAATAATTGGCGTTTCTTCACACTTTGACGATTTTTTTTGGCGACCACAAAAGTTCTCAAAAATTGACAAATCGCAAAAAAAAAACACTAAAGTGTGAAAAAACGACAAAATGAAAAAAAACCTTTAAAATTTAAATTCATTCTTCAGGAAAATATTAGAGTTTGCAATATATATCTATCTTTGGATTTTTTGTTATCATCACATCATGATTTCAAAGTCTTGAAAGACATCGATTGCAAAGTGATTCATCGGACCTTAGATGAGTAATTGTGACTGTAGGCCGTGGGCCTAGTGCACAATACACATAGTAAGCCTTATAAAGCACTTTGCATCGAGATTCGTAGAACCTTTTATGCAACAGAGGCATCTAAAGTCCGCAGATTTCGAAAATTATGATGCTGAGCTGAGTTGCATAAAACTAGCGTCAGGATCCTGAGATCGCGCGCTACACACCGGCAGTTTGTTTTAGTAAGATCCGACTAGTTGAAATTTAGTTATTTATTACATTGAGTGCGAAGAACTCTAGATGAGTAATTAAGACACGAGGGCGATTCACCTGTTCATTCGGAAGCGATCTCAATAAACGGTAGATAAAAAATTGAAAAACGGAGATAAAAAAGGATGGTAATAAACGACCGATAATTTAATTCAATACTACCGATAAAAAATAATCGTTGAATAAAAGAAATTTTTTCAACAATTTTGGTCAAGTCAAAGCAATACAACACTTTGTCAATGTTGAATTACTCACCAAGCAATACAACAATTTTATAAATAATTGTATCGATGCTTTTTGAAGTTTGGCATCGCAGCTGTGGGTGGCGCCACGGCCGCCATACTCCTGCGCGGTTTTAGTAACAATTTATTTATTGTCACTAAAATTGCCGAAAAACAAATTGTCGGATGTGATCCACAAAAGCTGTATGTGAGAGATATAGCACAAAAAACAAAACAAAGAGTTTTAACAAATAACGAAAAAGTGTATATAATGCTCGTACTATTGAAGTGATTGCTCACTTCAGTTTGTGTCGTGCTGATATGCACATAGTCATCGCAAGACATAGGTGCACTGACAATGGCGTGATACGCCGAAATCAGCATTGTTTTGTCCTGTTGTTCGTCCGCATTATGATTGTAAACGGTAAAACGTTTCGTCACGAATCGTAAACGGTAACACGTTTCGTTCGCCCTTCGTTGAATAAAAGAATTTTTTTTTTTCAACAATTTTGGTCAAGTCAAAGCAATACAACACTTGTCAATGTTGAATTACTGACCCAGCAATACAACAATTTTATTAATAAAAAATAATAAACTACCAATAGAAATGAGATAGCGTGTTATTTTGTAAAAGGACTAATTTTTAGACGGTGCGAGAAAAAAAATAACTCCTAAGTTACCGACACCGTTCCGGCGCCCGGTGTCGGCTTTGGTGATTTCGGTTTCACGGAGGTCCCTTAACTTAGCTACATTTTTAGACCCGTACGAAGTACTGGGGTCTTATAGGTTTACGCATACGTTTGTAACACGTCGAATTGGACTCCCTGAGTAAGGGAAAACCTATTGTGATTGTCTAGAGATGCCAAATCCGCGAAAAAAAAAGTCCGTCTGTCTGTCCGTCTGTCTGTCTGCACGATAACTTGAGTAAAACGCATCCGATTTTTTTTCCCGTTTGGTAATGTCAAAAGACAGGCTAAGTTCGAAGATGAGTGATTTTGGATCGACCCCTCCCGAGCTGTGGCCCAATAAGTGCTTTACGGTTTTTCGAAGATACCTCCGGACATTTAAACGTTAAACTTGTAAGTGATACGTCAAATAAAAGGTATTTACAATACCGATCGACAAAAAAAAGTTTATGGAAATCGGATGACCGACTCGTGAGTTAGACCCCTTGGTGTGGAACAGGCACAGGGCGGCAAGCAGTTTTTGCTTGTAGGTCGGCCACATTTGAACATATTTCGTCTGTTTTAGCTTTATTAGATAGGTATTGACCGTACCAATCAGGGAAATTTTTTTTATGAAATTATGTTCTCCGGAGCGTGAGCTAGGTCTCTTGGAGTGAGCTCTTATCTGGCTACTCGGAAGTACAGTGAACATGGTTTATTTTGACAATATCTCGAGTAAATTTTGACCGAATTTCATGAATTTTTTTTTGTTTGAAAGGTATTAACGAATGTAAAGCGTCGGTACTATTTCCGGTCTCCTAACAAAATGGCTGGCGGCGGCCATATTGGATTTTAGTAAAACGATATAAAGTGGTAAAATTTGTACTTAGATAGTTTTGTTAACAGAGAAGTAATTGGTTATGTGTGGGGGTTTTAGGAATCCCATATGTGGACTTCTATATATATCTATATACAGCTATATTGAGCAATATACAGGCATGTAGAGGAAATAGGAATTTATGAAATTTGACTTCGTACGGGGCTGTCTATATTGCCTCCGGCAATTTATTTGCAAGGCAAAGAGTGGATAATGCAAGTGATTTTAAAGCGCGAAGAGTTTCACAATAAAGGCTTTTGATACGAATAGGTGTTTCGTACGGGTCGGCGTTAGCTATGTTTTTTTATGAAATTCGGTTTACCGGAGCGTGAGCTAGGTCTCTTGGAGTGAGCCTATATGTGGCTACTCGGCCGTACAGTGAAGGTGGTGGTTTTTTGTTAATATCTCGAGTAAAATTTAACCGAATTTCATGAATTTTTTTTTTGTTTGAAAGATACTAACGAATGTAAAGCAGCCGTACTATTCCACCTCCTAAGAAAATGGCCGTCGGCCGCCATTTTGGATTTTTGCAAAATCAATATAAATCGGTGAAAATGATACTTAATTTTAGGTCAATTCGAAATTTGTGTTACATTTGAAAGGAACGTCGTACGGGGCTTCGTAATTGCGCTATGCGCAATTTTTAAGACGTACACATTTCATAAGAATTTTACTTTACCGACGTTTACGGCCGCAGTAGACTTACGGTAAGAGTAGGGCGACGGACGAACTAGGGTCACGTGCGCAATGGATGTACGGGTTTGTACGGGGCTCAGTCGCAGCAAACGCTCCGACTGTTCTGACGGCTCGTTTATACATGATTTACCGCTGCTGGCTATGGACATACATGTGTGTGGGCTCATTGGCTAGGTATTGTCAAGGAGATATGGGGCAAGCACAGATATCTTACATGTCCTGTACCGTTGTTCGAAAATAACAAAAATATTGTGTCAGTCAAAGGCTGTAAATTTTGATGAACTTAAAAAGGTGATGTCTCGCACCTGGCGAATGTTTATGGTTAGATCAGTGGATACAGACATCAAAAACAGCATAATTAGTGTAATTTTCTAAAATTAATATTTTGCTTTCGAGTGAAGGAACACTATTCACTTTGTACCCAAAAAAGTATCCTGAACCTGTCACATCTAGGACAAATGGGGTATCATTGTAAAGCTAGGTTAAGCTTCTATCAGGGCATCCACTGATCTAAAAATAAACATTCGCCAGGTGCGAGATATCACCTTTTGAAGTTCATCAAAATTTCCGGCCTTTGACTGAAACATTATTTTTTGTCATTTTCGAGCAATGGTAAGATATCTGTGCTTGCCCTGTATCTCCTTGACAATACCTATCCAATGAGCCACACACATGTATGTCCATAGCCTGCAGCGGCAGTAAATCACGTATAAACGAGCCATCAGAACAGTCGGAGCGTTTGCTGCGACTGAGCCCCGTACAAACCCGTATATCTATTGCGTTCGTGACCCTAGTGCGTCTGTCACCCTACTTTGATCGTAAGCCTATTGCGCCGGTTAATGTAGTTAAAGTAAAATTATTATGTAATATGTACATCTTACAAATTGCGCATAGCGCAATTACGAAGCCCCGTACGACGTTCCTTTCAAATGAAACAAAAATTTCAAATCGCCCTAAAATTTTATTTTTTTGAAGGGCCTAGTATCGGCCTCAGTCCGAGGACCCAAATTTTTTTTTTTTTCAACTACATTCTATTCGGCCTTTGATTACCTCCCAAATAAAACAAAAATTACGAAAAACGGATGAAATTTGCTCGAGTTATATGTAAAATACACATAGGGCCCTAGTAGTGGCCTTAGTCCAAGGACCCAAATTTAATTTTTTTTCAACAACATTCTATTCGGCCTTTGATTACCTTCCAAATGAAACAAAAATTACGAAAAACGGATGAAATATACTCGAGTTATATGTGAAATACACATAGGGCCCTAGTAGCGGCCTTAGGCCAAGGACCCAAATTTAATTTTTTTTCAACAACATTCTATTCGGCATTCGATTACCTTCCAAATCAAACAAAAATTACGAAAAACGAATGAAATTTACTCGAGTTCTATGTAAAATACACATAGGGCCCTAGTAGCATTTCACTTCTAAGGCCCTAACTCACGGCCCACTTACCCGATTTTAAAAAACTTTTTTTTCCTGGATTGGTATTGACAATACCTATCATTTGCCGTGTCATTTACATTTCCATCGTTTATTTTGCCATAAATATCACCAAAAAGACCTTAAATCACTTAGGTGGCCCTAACTCACGAAGGGCCGACCCGAATATGCCCATCTTCGAACTTAGCCTCACTATTTCGACTATCTTTCAGGGGAAAAAAAATTTTTGAAATCGGATTTGATTTACTCAAGATATCGACGTGACAGACGGACAGACGGACAGACGGACAGACGGACAGACGGACAGACACAATTTTTATTGCAGATTCGTCATCTATGAACATAGGCAAACACTTTGCCCTTACCGTCTGCTTCGAATTCCATCAATTACACACGGCATCGTAATCCTATAAGCCCCTTTGTACTTCGTACGGGCTAAAAACACCCTTTTTCGACGTTTGGTGGAAGTTCCCCAGCCAATAAAAGAATATTAAAATGAAACGACTGCGGTTTTAGACTACTGGGGCCAAGGGCTATCTGGGCATGTAAACAAAGAGTTACTAAAAAATAGCTCCGACGGAGCCTGGTCCACTTTCAAAAAAATCCCTCGAAGTTTTTTTGCTAGCGAGGGTATTGCCCAAAGTTATAAAAATGCTTGATTTCATCTTACCAAAAAAGTACTACGTGTGAGAGACTAAATTTAATTTTTTCAATTTTTGCTTTGTTTATTTGACAGCTTGCTCTCTCACGGAGTACTTTTTTTGAGTGGAATGGAAACTTAACCGTTCAAATCGAATAAAAGTGTGTTAGCTCCATATAACACAATTGTGTTCGGGCAGCCTCAACTATTCGAAAATTGTGCTAACTGTTCCTAATTCAATTTTTTTTTTGTTAAACTCTCAAATTGGACAGGAAAACAAAAGAAAATTTGAATTCGGTCTTGTTCGAGTTGGTATGCTATAGAGTTAGTATCATTTCAATTCAGGCTTCGAAGGAAAATATTCTGCAAACGCAAATGCATACGTGCACTTTGCTATATGGAGTTTTCGATAGCTTTTTCGTTATGTACCTGGCGAACAACATTACCGTCGCGAGCGACCGTTTATCTTACTGCTTATTTGAGTCAAATTGGATTGAGCGGACAGAATCATGTAAACGATATGTTCTTATCCTGGGTGAGGTGTTGAGGCAACCCCAAGAACTGATCATCTTGACATATCCAATGAATTTAGAAACGTTTATGACTGTGAGTGAAACACTTTGTATTTTCGACTTTTCGTTTGATTTACATGAAGTTCTTCATTACGAACAGATAATCAATGGCGCCTACAGGATGTTCAACATCTTGAAAAACTTTCAGTGATGGAACTAGTGGAGTGTGAAGATGCGAGAATATTGCTGCGATTCGACAACGCTGCCAGAGAAATGATAACAGATGGCGCTGAACGCTCTGAACGCTATTTACTTCTAGCGATACACTTATACATAGACATGTGATTTTTTTGTTAAATCTGTCAATACGATTTTTTGGAGTTTTTTTCGGAGAGTCTATTCGCCCGCCCGTGCGAATTCTGTGTGTGACAAATGACTTTTTTATTTTAAAGGCTTGTCGTAAGTGAGCTTCTTCTTCTTCTTCTTTTTCAGCCTGTTTCTATCCACCAGAGAGATGCTAATATGACGGCTGGGACGCCGTTCCGTCGAAACGGCGTCCCAGCCGTTATCCTAGCATCTCTCTGCTATCCACTGCTGGACGTTGATTGACATTTTTTTGCCATACATGCTTCTAGCCATACCGAATATTGCAACTCTAAAGAAAAAATGTAGCTAAGTAAAAGGACCTCCGTGAAACCGAAACCACCAAAACCGACACTTTCGTAACGAAAATATAAAATTTAAATAGAGAATCGTTTTTATATACTTCGAAGACATCGAAAAGATACTAACATTAGGAAACTGTAGTCATATTAAACTCTGATTGGTCCTACAATGCTGTTACGTACGGCTACTCCGAAATTTTGGAGCGCTGCTCACATATATCGAAGAATACCATCATAATTGTCACATTTAGTGGCACAATAAATTCTTGTGACTAGTTCACAGTATTCTTGATCACTTTCAATGATCAGATGACTTACCAAAATGTATATAATAAGTCATTTAGCCCACAACAGTTATTAAAAGTGCTGGAAACGGCCAAATAATGGACTTCAGATGACGTTTTCGCAATTTTTTCGAAAAGCGCCCGCTGCGCCAACCTACCCCTCGAACAAAAGTTGTTTGTTATGACCCAAAAAAGAGAAATAAGAAGAAAAGTCAGAGGTGCAAAATTTTTTGTTTAAATTTGGTTCAGGCACACCGCACACCGTGTGTGAAGAAACGCCAATTAGCTGATTTTTTTCGTTTTGGCGTTTTCTTCACACTTTGGCGATTTTTCTTGGCGGTTCTTCACACTTTGGCGACTTATTTTGGCGATTTAATTTTTTCTTGGCGATTTGACTTTGACGATACTTCACTGTAATAAAGAGCAGCTGGCTTGGTAAAATACTTACAACGTAAAATTCCGCAGTGTGCGCTTTAAATCGCTCAGATAGCGTCTTAAAAACGGCACGTAATTAAATGTTTGAGCAGCGAATTCTTCGAATGAGACTTCTGTCATCCATTTATTCTGCGGACAAACGTGGTCCAAATATTGCCAGTACGCCTTTTCAATACATCCGCAACACTTTATCATGTCTCTTGGGTCCTTAAGCGGCACAATCTCTTTCAAAGGCCTCAATAGGTTATTTAATACATCCTCGGGAATTTTCATTTTGTGTGTTTGTTCGCTCGTTCGCACGTGTTAGAAGTTTCGAGAGTTTTTGCAAGTTCACAGCATCCGTTTTTGACACGATTAGTTAAATTAATTAAATTGAAAATGCCGGGAATTGTCTACGAAACGCAATATCACCACTTTGCGGTTAAGCTTTCTTCAAACTGAGTAACAAATTTTTAAACAACAATTGCTAAAGTTCACCGTCATGCCAATTTCATTTTATTTAACACAAATTCACTTTATTCATTCTAAGACACTTGTTTTGGACGCCGGTAATGTTAAAAGTTAAATGTCAGTTAAATCGTTTTAACCGAAATAAGTGTTCAATGCAAATGAGGCGAAGAGAACATATTTCTATGGTACGATATGATACGATTGGTAACACTTATTTCATC
This sequence comes from Bradysia coprophila, assembly GCF_014529535.1. NCBI lineage: Eukaryota > Metazoa > Arthropoda > Insecta > Diptera > Sciaridae > Bradysia > Bradysia coprophila. The sequence goes on along the minus strand of NW_023503636.1, from coordinate 6,174 downwards.
TGGTATAATGTCAAAACTATATTTACATGATGCGGCATCTATGAGATATGAGTTGGATGTTGACATTATCGAAGGTGGTGTTAAACGTTCATGAGTACGCGGTTCAGTTGAAGCATTTGGACAGAATTAATCCAAACATTTCGAATGGCTTCAGACCGAGACGTTCGGTAGAAGCAAATTTGCGAAATTTTTTTCCATTGTAGCACACGAAGCATTTTCAGGAAGAAAACACCTCGACTTTGTCATCGAATCTTCATTTTAAAAAAAATGAAACAGTTTGGCATTGAAAAAAGCCACCAGGTGGCTTTTTGAAGTTCTTGTTGGCCGGCTGTTCTATGTTGTAATTGGTGATGTAAAACCTAGGACTTATGCAGCGACTTCAGGCAAGACATTGCGGCATAGCAAGACATTGCTGCATACCAGCGTAGTCCGGCATAGCAGCGTCGTCTGGCATAGCAGCGTAGTCTGGCATAGCAGCAACGTAGTCCGGCATAGCAGCGTAGCAAAGTATTGTTTGGGCAATTACGAACGATAGTGGCAAATGAAAAGGATGAATGCTTCATATTTTTAAGGAGGAGCATGGATTATGCAACTTTGAGGAGGAGTGTTGGAAGAAACAAAGTAGCATGATCTACTGGAAATGATTATCTATCTATCATACATAGTAGACCTAAGCTAAATTCTGAATCTACGTTGTCATTATTAAAATTATTTCGGTCCAACAACATCGTTCGTATATTTATCCGTCCTCAGTTTCCAACATTTACACCATGCTTGCCAGAAGCAGGCATGTGCTGAATCAACAACAAAAGGTTTCTGCCACCGTTTCGATCTGATGAAATGATAAAATCACCAAATCGACACTTTGCACTTAATAGTGCTGTTCAAGAACACCACATCTCATCAGGTCATGGCGACATCTGCGGATGATCCGACAAAGTACCGCCCGATTGCTCTCCTTAGTGTGATGTACAAATTGATTGAACGTCTGATACTCAATCGTATTGCAGATCCGGCAGAAGCTGTACTTTCAGTTGAGCAAGCTGCATTCAGACCGAATCGTAGCTGCGTCGAACAACTACTCACATTAACCACGTATATTGAACGTGGCTTTGAACTGAAATTGAAAACAGCACTCGCCCTGGTGGATCTCTCCTCGGCTTACGATACAATATGGCGAATCGGTTTATGTGGAAGTTCTATAACTTAATTCCCAGTAAAAAGCTCGGCTCTCTTGTAAACGCTATGCTAAGTAATCGCATCTTCAGAGTTTTCTTGAACAACAAAAGTAGCCGACCAAGGAAACTTAGCAACGGCTTCGCTCAGGGCAGTGTATGTGCCCCAACCTATTTCAACGTATACACAAGCGACATGCCTAGCACCATTTCCAGAAAGTTTCTCTTTGCGGATGATTTGGGCTTAGCAACTCATGTCAAAACTTTCGAAATAGGTGAAGAAAATTTGAAATACGATTTGGAATCAATAAAAAAGTACTACCGTCAGTGGTGCTTGTGTCTAAATGATGAAAAAACGGAAGTCACAATGTTCCACTTGGACAACTGGTCAGCTTCGAGAGAGCTAAATATTTTCATCGATGGTGTGAGACTGACTCACAATATGTCTCCCACGTACCTAGGCTTACCATTGGACCGGACACTTAGCTATAAAGTAGCTTTGGAACAACGGGCACAAAAGGTGAAAGTGCGAAACAATTTGGTACAAAAGTTCGCTTGTGCTCACTGGGAGCAAACGGTGACGTTCTGAGAACTGCCGCTCTCTCATTGGTGTACTCAGCTGCAGAGTATGCATCGCCAGTATGGTACAAGAGCTGTCACACGAACAAAATTGACGTTCAACTAAACGTTGCCATGCGACTGATAACTGGTTCAGTTAGCTCCACACCTGTCCCGTGGCTCCATGTGCTGTCAAACATACAGCCACCACACATTAGGCGAAATTTGGCTGCAAATAAGTTATGGAAGAAATGCATGGACGAATCCAGACCATATGAGCTTCCAATTAAATCTGACCTGAAAAACCCTCCTCGGATGCGCCTTATATCACGATCACCCTTTTGGAGCGACACCGAATTACAAGTTTCAGATTTTGATGAAAATGACCAGTGGCAGAAGTACTGGAACGACAGCCCTACTTTCACAAATAAGTTCCTCATCCAGAGCCCACATCAAAAAGTAGAAGGCATTAATCTGCAGCGAAAGGAGTGGAAAATGTTAAATCGGTTGCGTTCGGGCCACGGCTGCTCGGCTGATCAAATGTATAAATGGAGGTTTCGGAATTCCCCGTACTGCGACTGCGGTCATGACATCGTCCAGACAATGGATCATATTTTAAACGAATGCCCTATTCGTCGATTCAGAGGTGGACTCCAAAGTCTCAATGAAGCAACGAGTGAAGCAATAAATTGGTTAAGTGAATTAGACATTGACGTTTGAAGACAGTGTTTTTAGAGTAGTGATTGCAGCTATCAGCTGTTAATTGATTGAAACTAAAAGTTTCAAAACAACTTGTTAAAGAAATTAATGTGAACCATACGATCAATATATGGCGACATTTGCAAAGAGATGACCAACCTTGAGCAGTAGTCATACCTTTTCGCATGTAAAAGTTTAGCGAATCATAAGCAAAATGAAATTCCTTTCAAACCGCTCCATCACGAAACCCGCCTGCTCAGGCGGACACGTGGTTAAGCGAACCACAACGCGAATCAAACCCAAAACGAGCCGTCAGAACAGTCGGAGCGTTTGCTGCGACTGAGCCCCGTACAAACCCGTACATCTATTGCGCACGTGACCCTACTTCGTCCGTCGCCCTACTCTTACCGTAAGCCTATTGCGCCCGTAAACATCGTAAAATTCTTATGCAATATGTACGTCTTAAAAATTGCGCATAGCGCAATTACGAAGCCCCGTACGACGTTCCTTTCAAAAGTAACACAAACTACACTTCCCACTGATCAGTGATTTTGGAATTATCATTTTCACCTATTTATATTGATTTTACAAAAATCCAAAATGGCGGCCGACGGCCATTTTGGTAGGAGGTGGAAAGTACAACGGCTGCTTTACATTCGTTAGTACCTTTCAAACAAATAAAAATTCATGAAATTCGGTTAAATTTTACTCGAGATATTAACAAAAAACACTACCTTCACTGTACGGCCGAGTAGCCACATATAAGCTCACTCAAAAGAGACCTAGCTCACGCTCCGGTAAACTGAATTTCATAAACTTTTTTTTCCCTGATTGGTACGGTCAATACCTATCTAATAAATCAAAATCTATCTAAATCCGTTTAAATTTGACTAACCTACAAGCAAAAACGGATTGCCGCCCTGTACCTAGTTCACACCAAGGGTCTAACTCACGAGTCGGTCATCCAATTTCCATAAACTTTTTTTTTGTGGATAGGTATTGTAAATACCTTTCATTTGATGTATCACCTACAAGTGTAGCCTTTAAATGGCCAGAGAAATCTTTGGAAAACGTTTAAAGCACTTATGGGGCCCCAGCTCTGGAGGGGTCGACCCAAAATCGCCCATCTTCGAACTTAGCCTCACTATTTCAACTACCTTTCAGGGAACATTTTTTTTTTTGAAATCGGATTTGATTTACTCAAGATATCGACGTGACAGACGGACAGACAGGACAGACGGACAGACGGACAGAAGGACAGACGGACAGACGGACAGACAACATTTTTATTGCGGATTCGTTATCTATGAACATAGGCAGACACTTTGCCCTTACCGTCTGCTTCGAATTCCATCAATTACACACGCATCGTAATCCTATAAGCCCCTTCGTACTTCGTACGGGGCTAAAAACACATAAGCAAATGCTTGGATGAGTAGATGAAGCATATGCTTGAGCAAATGCTTTGCTCATTCACACGTTTGGCGCAGTTCTCCACCAAACACCATAGAATTCACTTCACTCGTCGGTTTAGTAGTTTTCATGTGAAAAAATCGTACGACTTATGGAGTCAATGCACAAAAAGTCCGATATTTTTTCGGCCAGTGGCCACATAAACTCGATACAGTGGAGCCGGACAAGCCATCAGGGACAGTTTTTTTTTTTGAATGGTCAGGGCTTCGCCGGACCAATATCGAGACATTGAAAATTCACTTATCCAGTCGGGTCGTTTTGATGAAACATTTCCATGTTGTTGGATCGGTTTTCCAATCTGTTGACTAAGTTGATCTGGAAAACAGAGATGCTCAGCATCCAACCTCGAACACGCCTGACCATGTTTGCCATTAAGCAGGCACGTATGCTGAATCAACAACAAAGGGCTTCTGCCACTGCTTCGATCTGATGAAATGATGAAAGCACCAAATCGATGCGCTGCACTTAATAGCGCTGTTCAAAAATACCACATCTCATCAGGCCATGACGACAGCGGCAAAAGAGATGACCAACCTCGAGATGTGTCATACTTTTTCGCATGTAAAAGTTTAGCGAATCATAAGCAGAATGAAATTCCTTTGAAACCGCTTCATCACGAAACCCGGCTGCACTGCACATACGGTCACTCAACTTTGTATTGCTGGTCAGGCTTTCAAAATTCTTTTACCGGAATCTAGATAGTGATGCTTCTGGTTGTTGTATTGCCTGCAACCCTTGACCAAATCATAAAACAATTTTTTCCTTTTTCCAAATCAGCCGTGCATTCGATTGTTTAAGCACAATTCGCGTGGCTGGAATTTATTTCAAAAATTTGGTTGTTTTACTATTTGAACTAACTCTTACGATTAGATCACAGGCTATTCTTGGCTAATAATTTATCTAAAGACTATAGAACTTATTCCCCCACTTATATCTAAACACATTATTTAGGTTATGTACAACATGTCAATTACCATATCTATTTTTATAACGATCGTTGGTCTCTAAAATTAGTATTTTATTGAGTTTTGTTCATTTTGTCTGCTAGGAAACGTCGCAAATGCTTCGTCATGTCAAATGTATTCGATGTGACTTTGAAGCAATTAAAGCCATCTGTTCCTCTTTGTGCCTTAAACAAATCTTTTAACCTATCACAGGCGGCAAGCATATTATCAGTTTTACTATCTGGTCTATTACTTCATTTGCTCGAAGATTTTCATAGATTGATTTCAGAAATCTTTTACTTCATTTGTTTTAAACATGCTTTTTGCTATATAGTACCTAATAGTCAGATTTGGTGTTTTTAATATTGCTGTCGTTGTCGATATTCAGATGAACAGCGTTTGTAACAGGTTAAAGGAATCCATTTAAATCCTTCAATTTCCCCATTCGTCCTGCAACCAAATTAGTTTCCGTTGAAACGTTTGGAACAACGTAAAGGGTTGTGTAACCGGTTTCGCTCGAATTCGACCATTTCCCTTCGATGTACCATTCTGGATTTATTAAATTTTCAATGTTGACGCTGGTTTCTTCGTAAACCTCGCGAATGGCACATTGAAGGGAAGTTTCGTTGGACTCAAGTTTTCCCTTTGGGAATCCCCAAAGGCCTTTCGAAAAATATGTCTGCAGCAGCAATACCTTGGTACAGTCCGGAGACAGCAAAACTGCTCCGCAGGTGGGAATAGATTTTTTGTATCTGCAATGAGAGTTAATAATTGGCTTAGCGAAAGTTGAAAAAGAAAACGAATCGGAAGGCAGATATATCTGTTTCATAGGTACATTTTCCTTGGTTTTTAATTATTACATTGGGCTTCTAAATTAAGAGTATCTGTATGCAATATAAACCGTTTGAGTTTGAAAAAAGATGTTTTGTATCAGTGAACGATATAGGAAAGCATTCAGTACGTCTCAACAAACAAAAGAACGTAAAACATATTTGTACATTTAGCCACCCTACGTCCGTCATCGCTTCTATTGTCTTCAAAAACATATTGTGTGTTTGTCATGATATGTATCAGAAGTTTGTGTATTTGTGTGTCTCATCTAAAATGCTCGCCAGCAAAATGTTGATCATTAAATTCAACGACAAAATTGATCTAAATGTTACAATAATTGTGAATAATAGTGAAGTTAATGTGGTTTTGTTTTCTCCTCATAAAGGAATTTGCATCAGTTCGATGTAAAGTGCGGAGCACCATTAGAAAAAAACTTGTCGCTTGAAGAATGATCAAAAGTTGCTGGACGCATAGCTACAACTAATGCTTTGCAG
>NW_023503635.1:0-7022 GCF_014529535.1 Bradysia coprophila | reverse complement strand
CGCTCCGACTGTTCTGATGGCTCGTTTGTTCGATTCGTGTGGCGAATATACCTTTCATTTGATGGGTCTGTAGGTGTATATGGAATTACCTTTCTAATGACACCCCACACCGATGCCCCAAATTTGCATCAAAGGTACACTTTTCTCAAAGCACATGGAACTTTCACATACAATTTTATTTTTTATTCAAAGCTGACATATTTTTACTCGAAAATGTGGTCGTACATTTTTAAAAAGGGCTATCGTAAAAAGATATCAGCGATCAAAAATTTCGAAACGCAGAAATGTAGGCTACAATTTCAGCGTACGCTCGGAAGCTCTTAATTATCAATTTTACCATTTCCTAATTTGGAAATATGAATTATTAACTAATCTACAAGAGAAAGACGTAGAGATGTTGTTTTGGCCGAAGCCGGATAATATATGAATTTATTTATAAAAGCTACGGGTATTTATACCCTAGACGAGGGTTACTAAGATTAGTTACATATAGTTGGCACACTAAGGTTTCTGTGTCACCACAGTTTCAACATAGATTTCAAAGCTCATTTTTAGTGGCATCATATTTAACAGGTGATATATTGTATAGTAGAGCTTGATAAATTGTCCAATGTCTGTCACGGCGCACTGACAAAAAATATTTTTTCGCATTACCTGTGACAGATAATATTTTCAATAAGATTACCTACTGATGGTAATGTTAGGAAAAGTTATCTGCCACAGATAACATTACAGAAATGTATTACCTGTGATTGGTAACGTGCACCAAAAACGTTCTGTAAGTAGGCAATTTGTCAAAAATTACCTGTGGCAGATAATGTGACCGGCCAATGTTATCTGTAACAGGTAAAGTGCATTATCTGTGGTAGGTAATCTACATGGGCTGTCATAGGTAATGTTTCAGCTTATAACGACAATAAGCCTTGCAAAATCGTGTACTGAATGGCTCAGTGACAACGCGCTAGGCTGGTGATCCGAAGGTTGTCGGATCGAACCCCGGCGCGTGCAACATTTTTTTAATTTCATTTGGCACATTACCAGTCACAGATAACGTTTCACGTTACCTGTCACAGATAATTTTCGAAAGATTACCTGTCACAGATAATGTAACGAAATTACATTACCTGGAGACGCTGTGTCCGCTGTTTAATCTTCTGTCAGTGTGAGCTTGAAATTTTTTATGAGACGGAGTGGTTGTAACATAAATGTTATGATCATGATCGCTCCGTTCCGACCGCTCCGATGCAGTGACCATTACTCAGTTTACCAATTTTATTTTATGAAGTTTTGGTGTACACTTTTTTCGGTGAAATTTTTCCGTTGAGGCTGCAATTTTCGTATTTTCGTAGCTCATAATATTCCTAATTTGACAGTTGTAAGTATAAGAACTCATATCTCATATGCTCAAAACAAACGAGGCATTGAAAACGTGTTTTGGTCCTATTTTTCATGACGAAATTTTCGAAACTGTCAAATGAAGTTAGAACTTTTTCTATTCAAAATTGCGACTGCTGCATCTGTCAATGAAAACTAGGACCAAAACACGTTTTCAATGCCTCGTTTGTTTTGAGCAATAAGGTTTCGAGAATCTGCGCCCTGAATGCGTCAACAAAACTGATATCACATTAGCTTCATCGCCATCTGCCACTGTTTCGATCTGAGAGACAGTGCAATGCAATTCCGTAATTCCTCAAAAGTTTCAAAGAATTATTTTTGCCACACGTGGCTAGTCATAGCCTGTTGCAATTACAAGTCTAACGAATCATTAGCAAAAGTAAACTTTTATTCCGCTTCATCACTAACCATGTAGTCACATGTGTTCAGACACCACAAAGCTGGTATAAGTCAACAAAACATGTACGAGTGTTGTGCAAGAACGAACGAGCGCCTCTGTTTTCCAAAGTCATGCAGTCATTATAGACCTTTTGAAAAACCGATCTAACATTATAAACATATCTCGGTGTTTCTATGTTAGGGGCCATTCACAAATTACGCACGCACCAAATTCGAAATTTCAGACCCCCCTCCCTTGCACGCGAAAATGTATGGAGAAAATTTCAAAAATGTATTAGGCGTACGCTTTTGTCAAACCCCCCTCCCCCCTTAAGAGCGTGCGTAATTTGTGAATAACCCCTTAGAACCAAACATTCACATGTACTTGTGTACATGAAATTCCGACTCAAAATTTTATTTATTTGAAATTTAATTTCACATAAAGACTTGATAAGTAAAAACTGTTTTTAGGAAGACAAACAGTATCAGCAGCTTATTTACGGGGCTTGTAACAATACTCTGACCTACGAGAATTTACCCGATAATGAATTGATACGGTAGTTATGTTCAGCGACCGTAATCTTAACTTATTGGATGATAAGAGCGAATCTACAATTGAACTTGTCGAAACTACGAGTGATCATGCAAAAGATATAAGTCTATGCAGTACATTAGGGTGTGTCTATAAATTTTTTATTTTTTATAAAGTGTCGGATTCCGATCTACCGCGATTCACCATCGCACTAGGTACGAGCATTATTATTCAACAATTTTTTTTATAGAAGAATATTATAAGTTTACATTGCTGCTTTTCTGCAAATCGATTTTTCCGAGGTAGCCGTATTATGAGTCCAACCAAAATAAAATCTACAAATGCTTTTCCAATGTTTTCACTCGACACCGAAGCTAGAAGGTCCATAATGGCATTCACATAAATTTACCGTGCACCCTGGTCTAACTTCTAAGAAATTTATAAGTGAAAAAGGCATCTCTTTTGCACTGTTAAAACAACATACGTCCTTTGTGCATGAAATGGCTGGCACACAGCTTCATTGCTGCCTTACTTCGGGCATGAATATTCCTATGTCTGACATGTATATATCGTGCATGTGACACGTATAATCATAAGAGTGTTACGAACAGTCACGAGGAGTGCGTATGATTATACGTACGATGTACATGTCAGACGTTGGAATATACACACCCGAAGTAAGACAGAAATGAAGCTGTCTGCTAGCCATTTCATACGTGCTGGACGTATTCTGCTTTCTCAGTGTGTGTAACTGTTTTTCAACGGCTCATACAACAAAAAAAGAGTTTCGACAATAAAAAACTTAAATATTTTGAGATATCGTTGTCGGAAGGTCCAAAAATGGGACATCATTCAATAATCAAAACAAAGTTTTCCGCTCTTGCGAGCCCCATATGCGACTGGACGGGTATACTATCTCACTTTTTGAGATAGCGGTACTAGTTGAAATATTAAAAGTTCAATTAATGATTTATATGTTCACTCTCCTTCCTGAGCTATTCTGAACAAGTTACCAACTGTAGTGTGTCAGTTATCACGTGTAAATTTTCTTAAGCCTTTCCAAATGGAAAACATACTGAACTCAATCATACTTTTGATGTGTACGGCTTGCCTGACGACAGTTGAAACTTCAGAACTAAGAGATTGTTTGGCAGAGCTTGGCATCGACGTTGATTCGAATTTAATCGAAAGAAATCTTGCAAGTAATTCAGTGTACGCTGCCATAAATTTTCAATGGCAAGAACGTGGAGCATACCGCCATCCCAAAGCCTATCTTCTCATAAATTCGGCGACTGATATTCAAGCTGCAATTAAATGTGGACGAAGTCTTAATTTAGAAATAGTTGCACGGAATGGTGGGCACGGTTATATTAAATCTGCCTACGGTCACAGCAATGGCGACAATACACTGATTCTGGATTTGAAAGCGTTTAAATCGATTGTGGTAGATCAGCAAGCAAGAACTGCAACAGTAGATGCTGGTGCTCTCTTGGGACATGTTGCTTACGAGCTATGGGAAAATGGAAATTTTGTATTTCCCTACGGTATCTGTGGATCCGTGGGAATATCTGGATACGCGCTAGGCGGTGGGCACACACTATTAGCTTACAAGCTTGGCCTGGCAATTGATAACATAATCGAATTGGAAATGGTGAATGCCAACGCAGAGTTACTTACAATTAACAATGAAACCAACACAAATTTGTTTTGGGCATTGCGTGGAGCTGGAGCGACCGGATCATTCGGAATTGTAACTAAATTAGTCCTTCAATTACATCCGGCTCCACATCAAATTATTAACATTGATTTAGAGTACAATTTTGAACAGTTCCATGATGTTTACGCAGCATATCAAGCAAGCGTTAACGCATCATTTAATTATCGGTTTACATTAAGCAAAGGGACTATTAAAGCATCCGTTTCAGATATACAAAGTGTAACCGAAGCTGAAACTATCGGAGCACAACGCATCCAACAAGCAATTGATTTGCTTCCTGCACCAATTAGTCCGCCTGTGCAAACGTTGCTAACATTTACCGATTTTCTTACAAAATTGATGTATGTAACACGTAGCTATAGTTACATCCGGCCTGGCCTTAATATATCCGAACCAAAGGATCTTCGTAATATTGCCAGCTATGGAACGGGATCGGAGTGGTTCAAGGCTAAGTCGTTATTTGTTAATAAATTGCTGAGCCAGAGTGAGATTATGGAATTTAAAGAATTGCTCGGTACGATCAGTTTACCCGATCTTTACATTTCTCTCGAAACATTTTCGGGAAAAGTGAACGAATTCCATCCACAAATGCATTCGTCATTTATTCATCGTGATGCCTATTTCGATCTGTACGCATACATGGTACGGGAGAAAGCAGATGCGCCGGTTGAATCAGCTAAATTGAATGAGTTTTTCGAGAAAAGTAAACGAATATTGAATCATACGACTTCATATCAAAATTATGCGGACGATGAGATGAGCGATGCTTTAGAACGATATTATGGCGCAAATTTGCCACGATTAATTGATATCAAGACGGAAGTTGATCCGGACAATTTTTTTACCAGTAATCCACAATCGATACCTGTTAAAAACTCATCGGGTTCATACACTGCATCCATTTCAAAATTAATATTTTTCATCCTACTTGTACGTGTGATAATCGCTAACCTTTTGTATAATAAAGTTTGAGAAAGATGACACCCAGAAACAGTATTCGCAAAAATCCAGCGGATTTGACGGTTCTATCGCTACGAGACGCTTTAGCACCTGAAATCATTCACAAAAAAGTTGTTAGATCTTTTTAGATTGTTTAAATTTGTAGTGGTGCCCAGAAGGTGTCGGGGAATCTCGCGCCGTGCGAAATTCCTACTCTAGAGTGGTAGTTTCGCGCCCATACATTTTTTGAATCTCCAGTTTTTTTGCCAATGTGTGGTTGGAAGTCAGCGCGAATTATACATTTTTTTTTTATAGAATTTGGGGCGAATTTGAATTGAAAAGTTGGAAATGGGTGTGAACTCGATTTAGAGCATTTTTGGAAAAACTGAACACTTATGTCAAAATCATGATCGTATTCTCAATTAGGATTTTCTACTCATGTGTATTGACTGAATTCCAGTACAATCTAGTCACAATTATAGTCGATCTGAATTCGCTCGATACACTCAATATAATCGAGAAAAGTCCGTATACTCGTAAAAAGTTGAGAAATACTCGACATAGTCGAATGTAGTCCAGATGTATTATAATAAAATCAAGATATCTTATAATCTAGTCAAGATATACTCGAATATAGTCGATGTCATCGAATACAGTCGATGTCCTAGAATATTGTCGGTGTCCTCGAATGTTGTCGATGTCATCGAATATTGCCGATGTCCTCGAATATTGTCGACGTCATCGAATATTGTCCACATATACTCGAATATATCTCGACTATATTCGAGTATATGTGGACAATATTCGATGACGTCGACAATATTCGAGGACATCGGCAATATTCGATGACATCGACAACATTCGAGGACACCGACAATATTCTAGGACATCGACTGTATTCGATGACATCGACTATATTCGAGTATATCTTGACTAGATTATAAGATATCTTGATTTTATTATAATACATCTGGACTACATTCGACTATGTCGAGTATTTCTCAACTTTTTACGAGTATACGGACTTTTCTCGATTATATTGAGTGTATCGAGCGAATTCAGATCGACTATAATTGTGACACTCGAATATAGTCGAGATACACTCGAATATAGTCGAGATACACTCGAATATAGTCGATGTCCTCGAATGTTGTCGATGTCTTCGAATATAGTCGATGTTCTCGAATATAGTCGATACATACTCGAAAATATACTCAAATATACTCAGTATACTCGAATATGGTCGGCGATATATAATAGATCTGTGAAAGAGTTATGTTCACTAGTGGTCGGAGTAAATAATATAAAAAGATTCTAAAATTTTTGTTTTCTTATAATACAGTGCGTTCAAACTAACTGTGGATTTACATAGCAACGTAAAAGTGACAGATGCAAAAATTTTCTCATACGGCAACTCGAAATTTCATTCATAATTTTAATTTTATGAATGAAATTTCGGGTTGCAGTATTTAAAAAACATTGCATCTGTCACTTTTACGTTGCTATGTAAATCCACAGTTACTAAAGTCTTTAATGTCAAATAGAAAAAGTGCGTCCGTTTCACACTTTTTCTCAGGCGCACTTTTTATTTTGAATTTGAATTTTTCGTCTTTTTCAATTTTTGTTTTTTGCTACAGAAAGTGTTCTATTTTAGGTTTTATTGTTTTATTTTATAATTTGGAAGCTCAATACTCTAATTTATGACTGGGCAAATAAAAGAATCAGTAAAGTAAGTAACTTATTTTGAAATGCTATCAGATTTTTGTCATTGTTCCGAATAATAATAAAACTACTGAATTTGGGACTTGTGTCCCGTTGAACGTACTTTTATTGAATGCACCGTTTTCACATACAACCTTCGTATTTAAAGCCCTTTTCCGGGTGTCTAAGATACATTTTCATTCATTTGGCCTCCTTTCTGTTCGCCCGTTCGACAGTGTTTTCTAGAGTGTTTTAAGGTTCAGTGAATTTATAACAGTCATATAGTGGCCGTCTTTCAATTTTGTGGTATAGTTGCCGCTGTTTGACCAGCTGGTCCATTTAAACAAACAAAGTCAGTTA
>NW_023503634.1:0-41921 GCF_014529535.1 Bradysia coprophila | reverse complement strand
TTGCAGAAGAAAGTTTTTTTCTAACTTTTCATCGGGAGGTGGTAGAGTGGATTTTATGGGTTTTTTTGAGGGTCTGGAAAATGTTTTAAATTGTGGAGCGACTGTTTTGGCAGGTGGTGAGGCGTGAGCGGGCTCAAATGAAAGGTATTGATGGTACGAAGCGAAGAAAAAAAAGTGGAAAAAAATTGGATTCAATTTGTTGGAGTTAAGGTGGTAAGTAGGGTGTTTGACCACCAACGGGAACACGTTTGTAATTGCGGAGCGGCTGTTTTAGAAGCTAGAGGGGCGTGTGAGGGTTTCAATGAAAGGTATGGATTGTACGAATCGAGGAAAAAAAAATTTAGGAAATTCGGATCAATTTCGAGCGAGTGACAGCCTTAAGTGGTCATTTCTGAGCTACTCCAACGTACAGTGATCGATGATGATTTTGAGTTTTTCTTTGAGAAAAATGGATTTGTTTTCGGGAAAGTTGAATGAGTTGTAGAGGTGAGTGGTGTGGTTGAATAGAAGTGACCACAGTGTACGCTTTTGTGTGTGAGTGACCACCCCTCGATTTTTGTATCTTTGGCTGTGAAGCAGATAGAGAGTTCGTTTCTTCGGCAAAGTTGTTGGTTATTGAAAGAGTGGTTGTATGGAAGTGACCACAGTGTACGCTTTTTGTAATAGTGACCACCCCCTCGATTTTTGTAACTTTTTGTGTGAAGCAGATGGAAAGTTGGTTTCTTCGCAAAGTTGTTGGTTATTGAAAGATGGTTGTATGAAGTGACCACAGTGTACGCTTTTGTGTGTGAGTGACCACCCCCTCGATTTTTGTAACTTTTTGTGTGAAGCAGATAGAGAGTTCGTTCTTCGGCAAAGTTGTTGGTATTGAAAGAGTGGTTGAAGTGACCACAGTGTACGCTTTTAGGTAATAGTGACCACCCCCGATTTTTTTATAACTTTTATGTGAAGCAGATGGAAAGTTGGTTTCTTCGGCAAAGTTGTTGGTTATCGAAAGAGTTGTCGTTTGAAGTGACCACAGTGTACACTTTTGTGTGTGAGTGACCACCCCTCGTTTTTGTAACTTTTTGTGTGAAGCAGATGGAGGGATGGTTTCTTCGGCAAAGTTGTTGGTTATCGAAAGAGTTGTCGTTTGAAAGTGACCACAGTGTCCGCTTTTTGTGTGAGTGACCAACCCCTTCGATTTTTGTAACTTTTTATGTGAAGCAGATGGAAAGTTGGTTTCTTCGGCAAAGTTGTTGGTTATTGAAAGAGTGGTTGTATGGAAGTGACCACAGTGTACGCTTTTGTGTGGAGTGACCACCCCCCTCGATTTTTGTAACTTTTTGTGTGAAGCAGATGGAAAGCTTCGTTTCTTCGGCAAAGTTGTTGGGATTGAAAGAGTGGTTGTATGGAAGTGATCACAGTGTACGCATTTTAAGTAATAGTGACCACCCCCTCGATTTTTGTAACTTTTTGTGTGAAGCAGATGGAAAGTTGGTTTTCCTTCGGCAAAGTTGTTGGTTATTGAAAGACTGGTTGTATGGAAGTGACCACAGTGTACGCTTTTGTGTGTGAGTGACCACCCCCTCGATTTTTGTAACTTTTTATGTGAAGCAGATGGAAAGTTGGTTTCTTCGGCAAAGTTGTTGGGTATTGAAAGAGTGATTGTATGGAAGTGACCACAGTGGTACGCTTTTAGGTAAGTAGTGACCACCCCCTCGATTTTTGTAACTTTTTATGTGAAGCAGATGGAAAGTTGGTTTCTTCGGCAAAGTTATTGGTTATCGAAAGAGTTTGTCGTACTGAAAGTGACCACAGTGTACGCTTTTTGTTGTGAGTGACCACCCCCCTCGATTTTTGTAAACTTTTTATGTGAAGCAGATGGAAAGTTGGTTTCTTCGGCAAAGTTGTTGTTATCGAAAGAGTTGTCGTTTGAAAGTGACCACAGTTGTACGCTTTTAGGGTAATAGTGACCGCCCCCTCGATTTTTGTAACTTTTTATGTGAAGGCAGATGGAAAGTTGGTTTTCTTCGGCAAAGTTATATTAGTGTTATCGAAAGAGTTGTCGTCTGAAAGTGACCACAGGGTCCGCTTTGTGTGTGAGTGACCACCCCCTCGATTTTTGGTAACTTTTTATGTGAAGCAGATGGAAAGTTGGTTTCTTCGGCAAAGTTGTTTGTTAATTGAGAGAGTGTTTGTGCAGAAGTGACCACAGTGTACGCTTTTGTGTGTGAGTGACCACCCCCTCGATTTTTGTAACTTTTTATGTGAAGCAGATGGAAGGATGGTTTCTTCGGCAAAGTTATTGGTTATCGAAAGAGTTGTCGTCTGAAAGTGACCACAGTGTCCGCTTTTGTGTGTGAGTAACCACCCCTCGATTTTTTTTTAACTTTTTATGTGAAGCAGATGGAAAGTTGCTTTCTTCGGCAAAGTTGTTCGGTAATTGAAAGAGTGGTTGTATGGAAGTGACCACAGGGTACGCTTTTAGGTAATAGTGACCACCCCCTCGATTTTTGTAACTTTTTATGTGAAGCAGATGGAAAGTGGGTTTCTTCGGCAAAGTTGTTGGTTATCGAAAGAGTTGTCTACTGAAAGTGACCACAGTGTACGCTTTTAGGTAATAGTGACCACCCCCTCGATTTTTGTAACTTTTTATGTGAAGCAGATGGAAAGTTGGTTTCTTCGGCCAAAGTTATTGGTTATCGAAAGAGTTGTCTACTGAAAGTGACCACAGTGAACGCTTTTAGGTAATAGTGACCACCCCCTCGATTTTTGTAACTTTTTATGTGAAGCAGATGGAGAGTTGGTTTCTTCGGCAAAGTTGTTGGTTATCGAAAGAGTTGTCTACTGAAAGTGACCACAGTGTCCGCTTTTGTGTGTGAGTGACCACCCCCTCGATTTTTGTAACTTTTTATGTGAAGCAGATAGAGAGTTGGTTTTCTTCGGCAAAGTTGTTGGGGTATTGAAAGAGTGGTTGTATGGAAGTGACCACAGTGTACGCTTTTAGGTAATAGTGACCAAACCCTCGATTTTTGTAACTTTTTATGTGAAGCAGATGGAAAGTTTGTTTCTTCGGCAAAGTTGTTGGTTATTGAAAATGTTGTCGTCTGAAAGTGACCACAGTGTACGCTTTTGTGTGTGAGTGACCACCGCCTCGATTTTTGTAACTTTTTATGTGAAGCAGATGGAAAGATGGTTTCTTTCGGCAAAGTTGTTGGTTATTGAAAGTGTTGTCTACTGAAAGTGACCACAGTGTACACTTCTGTGTGTGAGTGACCACCCCCTCGATTTTTGTAAACTTTTTGTGTGAAGCAGATGAAAAGTTGGTTTCTTCGGCAAAGTTGTTGGTTATTGAAAGAGTGGTTGTGCAGAAGTGACCACAGTGTCCGCTTTTGTGTGTGAGTGACCACCCCTCGATTTTTTTAACTTTTTGTGTGAAGCAAATGGAGAGTTGGTTTCTTCGGCAAAGTTGTTGATTATCGAAAGAGTTGTCGTCTGAAAGTGACCACAGTGTCCGCTTTTGGTGTGTGAGTGACCACCCCCTCGATTTTTGCAACTTTTTGTGTGAAGCAGATGGAAAGTGGGTTTCTTCGGCAAAGTTATTGGTTATGGAAAGAGTTGTTGTCTGAATGTGACCACAGTGTACGCTTTTGTGTGTGAGTGACCACCCCTCGATTTTTGTAACTTTTTGTGTGAAGCAGATGGAAAGTTAGTTTCTTCGGCAAAGCTGTTCGGTATTGAAACAGTAGTTGTGGCGTGAGTTGTAGGAGGGTACGGGATTCACCAAAAATCGATGGTTTTGAGCAGAGAGTATCACGGGAAGAGGTGTTTAGTTCGAAAAGGTGTAAGAATGGGGATTGCGGGGGTCCAGGGGGCGGCAGCCCCCTGGCATGAAAAATAAATAATGAAAAGACGATATTAGGCGTTACAAAAGAAGAAGGTGACGTTTTGGACTAACTTTTCATAAGAATGTTTGAGCGGAGCGAAGCGATTTTCGTATAGCTCTTTAGCAGACTTAGAGTTGCTTTCGAATAGATGTTTGTCTGTAACAGGCTTTTTTCCGGAACAGGTGTTAGTCTCTAACAGGTGTCTGCCCGGTCTAGCTTGCTAGGATGCGACGTGGCACGAAGTGCCACAGGATGCAGACTAGTACTATATTATAATGACGAGATGTCTGTCTGTTTGTCCGCTATTTACCGTCAAAATGAAAGTTCAGAGCAAAAAAAAAAAAAAAAAAAAACACTTTTTGATATGTTGTAGGGAATGGTCTGAAACGTGGAGAAAACGTGGTCCGGTGAAAAGTCTGTTCGGAGATAGCGAAGTTATGAGTGCGGGGAGGTGGAAAATGGCAGAATCGATATAACTCGGTCATTTTGAGAGTTGGAGCGTCGGTGGGGGAAGAAGAAATGTTCCATTTATTGCGGTGAACAAAGTTGCAGAAGAAAGTTTTTTTCTAACTTTTCATCGGGAGGTGGTAGAGTGGATTTTATGGGTTTTTTTGAGGGTCTGGAAAATGTTTTAAATTGTGGAGCGGCTGTTTTGGAAGGTGGTGAGGCGTGTGAGACCTTAAATGAAAGGTATTGATGGTACGAAGCGAAGAAAAAAAACTGGAAAAAAATTGGGGTCAATTTGTTGGAGTTGGAGCGGTAAGTAGGGTGTTTGACCACCAACGGGAACACGTTTGTAATTGCGGAGCGGCTGTTTTAGAAGCTAGAGGGGCGTGTGAGGGTTTCAACGAAAGGTAACAATCCTACGAATCGAGGAAAAAAAAATTTAGGAAATTCGGATCAATTTCGAGCGAGTGACAGCTCTCCAAGTGGGCCATTTTTGAGCTACTCCAACGTACAGTGATCGATGATGATTTTGAGTTTTTCTTTGGGTGAAATGGATTTGTTTTCGGTGAAAGTTGAATGAGTTGTAGAGGTGAGTGGTGTGGTTGAATAGAAGTGAACACGGTGTACGCTTTTATGTGTGAGTGACCACCCCCTCAATTTTTGTAACTTTTTATGGGAAGCAGATGGAAAGTTGGTTTCTTCGACAAAGTTGTTGGGTATTGAAAGAGTGGTTGTATGGAAGTGACAACAGTGTGCGCTTTTAGGTAATAGTGACCACCCCCTCGATTTTTGTAACTTTTTATGTGAAGCAGATGGAAAGTTGGTTTCTTCGGCAAAGTTGTTGGTTATCGAAAGAGTTGTCTACTGAAAGTGACCACAGTGTACGCTTTTGTGTGTGAGTGATCACCCCTTCAATTTTGTAAATTTTTGTGGGAAGCTGATGGAGAGTTGCCTTCTTCGGCAAAGTTGTTGGTTATCGAAAGAGTTGTCGTTTGAAAGTGACCACAGTGTACACTTTTGTGTGTGAGTGACCACCACCTCGATTTTTGTAACTTTTTGTGTGAAGCAGATGGAAAGTTGGTTTCTTCGGCAAAGTTGTTGTTAATTGAGAGAGTGGTTGTGCAGAAGTGACCACAGTGTACACTTTTGTGTGTGAGTGACCACCCCCTCGATTTTTGTAATTTTTTGTGTGAAGCAGATGGAAAGTTGGTTTCTTCGGCAAAGGTGTTGGTTATCGAAAGAGTTGTCGACTGGAAGTGACCACAGTGTACGCTTTTGTGTTTGAGTGACCACCCCCTCGATTTTTGTAACTTTTTATGTGAAGCAGATGGAAAGTTGGTTTCTTCGACAAAGTTATTTACTATCGAAAGAGTTGTCGTCTGAAAGTGACCACAGTGTACGCTTTTGTGTGTGAGTGACAAGTCCCTCGATTTGTATAACTTTTTTAATGAAGCAAATGGAAAATTAGTTTCTTCGGCAAAGTTGTTCGGTATTGAAACAGTAGTTGTGGCGTGAGTTGTAGAAGGTAAGGGATTCACCAAAAATCGATGGTTTTCAGCAGTGTGTAACACGGGAAGAGGTGTTTGTTGGAGAAGGTGTAAGAGTGGTGATTGCGGGGGTCAAGGGGGCGGCAGCCCCCTGGCATGAAAAATAAATAATGAAAAGACGATATTAGGCATTAGGCATTAGGCATTAGCGGAGCGAAGCGATATTCGTATAGCTCTTTAGCAGACTTAGAGTTGCTTTCGAATAGATGTTAGTCTCTAACAGGTGTCTGCCCGGTCTAGCTTGCTAGGATGCGACGTGGCACGAAGTGCCACAGGATGCAGACTAGTACTATATTATAATGACGAGATGTCTGTCTGTTTGTCCGCTATTTACCGTCAAAACAAAAGTTCAGAGCAAAAAAAAAAAAAAAAAAAAAACACTTTTTGATATGTTGTAGGGAATGGTCTGAAACGTGGAGAAAACGTGGTCCGGTGAAAAGTCTGTTCGGAGATAGTGAAGTTATGACTGTGGGGAGGTGGAAAATGGCAGAATCGGAATAACTCGGTTATTTTGAGAGAAGGAGCGTCGGTGGGGGAAGAAGAAATGTTCCGTTTATTGCGGTGAACAAAGTTGCAGAAGAAAGTTTTTTTCTAACTTTTCATCGGGAGGTGGTAGAGTGGATTTTATGGGTTTTTTTGAGGGTCTGGAAAATGTTTTAAATTGTGGAGCGACTGTTTTAGAAGCTAGAGGGGAGTGTGAGGGTTTCAACGAAAGGTAACAATCCTACGAATCGAGGAAAAAAAAAATTAGGAAATTCGGATCAATTTCGAGCGAGTGAGAGCTCTCCAAGTGGGTCATTTCTGAGCTACTCCAACGTACAGTGATCGATGATGATTTTGAGTTTTTCTTTGGGTAAAATGGATTTGTTTTCGGGGAAAGTTGTATGGGTTTGAGAGGTGAGTGGTGTGGTTGAATAGAAGTGACCACAGTGTACGCTTTTTGTGTGAGTGACCACCCCCTCGATTTTTGTATCTTTGGCTGTGAAGCAGAAAGAGAGTTCGTTTCTTCGGCAAAGTTGTTGGGTATTGAAAGAGTGGTTGTATGGAAGTGACGACAGTGTACGCTTTTAGGTAATAGTGACCACCCCCTCGATTTTTGCAACTTTTTGTGTGAAGCAGATGGAAAGTGGGTTTCTTCGGCAAAGTTATTGGTTATCGAAACAGTTGTCGTCTGAAAGTGACCACAGTGTCCGCTTTTGTGTGTAAGTGACCACCCCTCGATTTTTTTTAACTTTTTATGTGAAGCAGATGGAAAGTTGGTTTCTTCGGCAAAGTTGTTGTTAATTGAGAGAGTGTTTGTGGAGAAGTGACCACAGTGTACGTTTTTGTGTGTAAGTGACCACCCCCTCGATTTTTGTAACTTTTTGTGTGAAGCAGATGGAAGCTTCGTTTCTTCGGCAAAGTTGTTGGGCATTGAAAGAGTGGTTGTATGGCAGTGATCACAGTGTATGCTTTTAGGTAATAGTGACCACCCCCTCGATTTTTGGCAACTTTTTGTGTGGAAAGTTGGTTTTTTTGGCAAAGTTGTTGGTTATTGAAAGAGTGGTTGTATGGAAGTGACCACAGTGTACACTTTTCTGTGTGAGTGACCACCCCTCGATTTTTGTAACTTTTTATGTGAAGCAGATGGAAAGTTGGTTTCTTCGGCAAAGTTGTTGGTTATCGAAAGAGTTGTCGTTTGAAAGTGACCACAGTGTACGCTTTTGTGTGTGAGTGACCACCCCCTCGAATTTTGTAACTTTTTATGTGAAGCAGATGGAAAGGTAGTTTCTTCGGCAAAGTTGTTCGGTATTGAAACAGGAGTTGTGGCATGAGTTGTAGAAGCGTACGGGATTCACCAAAAATTGATGGTTTTCAGCAGAGTGTAACACGGGAAGAGGTGTTTTGTTCGAAAAGGTGTAAGAGTGGTGATTGCGGGGGTCCACGGGGCGGCAGCCCCTTGGCATGAAAAATATAAATAATGGAAAGACGATATTAGGCGTTACAAAAGAAGAAGTTATTGTTTCGGGCTAACTTAACTGTGAAAATGTGGGAGTGTCACACGGAAAGAGGTGTTTAGTTCGAAAAGGTGTAAGAGTGGTGATTGCGGGGGTCCAGGGGGCGGCAGCCCACTGGCATGAAAATAAATAATAAAAAGACGATATTAGGCGTTACAAAAGATGAAGGTGTTGTTGTGGGCTAAGTTAACTGTAAAAATGTGGGAGTGTCACACGGGATGAGGTGTTTTGCATGAAAAGGTGTATTATATGAGATTGCGGGGGTCCAGGGGGCGGCAGCCCCCTGGCATGAAAAATAAATAATGAAAAGACGATAGTAGGCATTACAAAAGAAGAAGGTGTTGTTTGGGGCTAACTTTTCATAAGAATGTTTGAGCGGAGCGAAGCTCCGCTCAAACCATTCGAATGCAGAGGGGTCGAAGACCCCGATCGTTATAAATGTAGGGGTGCCCTTATGGGCACGGGATACACCTAGTACTATATTATAACGACGAGATGTTTGTCTTTCTTTCTTTCTTTCTGTCTGTTTGTCCGCTATTTACCGTCAAAATGAAAGTTCAGAGCAAAAAAAAAAAAAAACACTTTTTGATATGTTGTAGGGAATGGTCTGAAACGTGGAGAAAACGTGGTCCGGTGAAAAGTCTGTTCGGAGATAGTGAAGTTATGACTGTGCGGAGGTGGAAAATGGCAGAATCGATATAACTCGGTTATTTTGAGAGATGGAGCGTCGGTGGGGGAAGAAGAAATGTTCCATTTATTGCGGGGAACAAAGTTGCAGAAGAAAGTTTTTTCCTAACTTTTCATCGGGAGGTGATAGAGTGGATTTTATGGGTTTTTTTGAGGGTCTGGAAAATGTTTTAAATTGTGGAGTGGCTGTTTTGGAAGGTGGTGAGGCGTGCGCGGGCTCAAATGAAAGGTATTGATGGTACGAAGCGAAGAAAAAAAACTGGAAAAAAATTGGGGTCAATTTGTTGGAGTTAAGGTGGTAAGTAGGGTGTTTGCCCACCAACGGGAACACGTTTGTAATTGCGGAGCGGCTGTTTTAGAAGCTAGAGGGGCGTGTGAGGGTTTCAATGAAAGGTATGGATTGTACGAATCGAGGAAAAAAAAATTTAGGAAATTCGGATCAATTTCGAGCGAGTGACAGCTCTCCAAGTGGGCCATTTTTGAGCTACTCCAACGTACAGTGATCGATGATGATTTTGAGTTTTTCTTTGGGTGAAATGGATTTGTTTTCGGGGAAAGTTGTATGGGTTTGAGAGGTGAGTGGTGTGGTTGAATAGAAGTGAACACGGTGTACGCTTTTATGTGTGAGTGACCACCCCCTCGATTTTTGTATCTTTGGCTGTGAAGCAGATAGAGAGTTCGTTTCTTCGGCAAAGTTGTTGGGTATTGAAAGAGTGGTTGTATGGAAGTGACCACAGTGTACGCTTCTGTGTTTGAGTGACCACCCCCTCGATTTTTGTAACTTTTTATGTGAAGCAGATGGAAAGTTGGTTTCTTCGGCAAAGTTGTTGGTTATTGAAAATGTTGTCGTCTGAAAGTGACCACAGTGTACGCTTTTGTGTGTGAGTGACCACCCCCTCGATTTTTGTAACTTTTTGTGTGAAGCAGATGGAAAGTTGGTTTCTTCGGCAAAGTTGTTGGGTATTGAAAGAGTGGTTGTATGGAAGTGACCACAGTGTACACTTTTGTGTGAGAGTGACCACCCCTCGATTTTTGTAACTTTTTGTGTGAAGCAGATGGAAAGTTGGTTTCTTCGGCAAAATTGTTGGTTATTGAAAGAGTTGTCGTCTGAAAGTGACCACAGTGTCCGCTTTTGTGTGTGAGTGACCACCCCCTCGATTTTTGTAACTTTTTGTGTGAAGCAGATGGAAAGTTGGTTTCTTCGGCAAAATTGTTGGTTATTGAAAGTGTTGTCGTCTGAAAGTGACCACAGTGTACGCTTTTGTGTGTGAGTGACCACCCCCTCGATTTTTGTAACTTTTTATGTGAAGCAGATGGAAAGTTTGTTTCTTCGGCAAAGTTGTTGGTTATTGAAAATGTTGTTGTCTGAATGTGACCACAGTGTACGCTTTTGTGTGTGAGTGACCACCCCCTCGATTTTTGTAACTTTTTGTGTGAAGCAGATGGAAAGTTGGTTTCTTCGGCCAAAGTTGTTGGGTATTGAAGGAGTGGTTGTATGGAAGTGACCACAGTGTACACTTTTGTGTGAGAGTGACCACCCCCTCGATTTTTGTAACTTTTTATGTGAAGCAGATGGAAAGTTGGTTTCTTCGGCAAAGTTATTGGTTATCGAAAGAGTTGTCGTCTGAAAGTGACCACAGTGTCCGCTTTTGTGTGTGAGTGACCGACCCCTCGATTTTTGTAACTTTTTATGTGAAGCAGATGGAAAGTTGGTTTCTTCGGCAAAGTTGTTGTTAATTGAGAGAGTGTTTGTGCAGAAGAGGTGTTTTGTTCGAAAAGGTGTAAGAGTGGTGATTGCGGGGGTCCAGGGGGCGGCAGCCCCTTGGCATGAAAAATATAAGTAATGGAAAGACGATATTAGGCGTTACAAAAGAAGAAGTTATTGTTTCGGGCTAACTTAACTGTAAAAATGTGGGAGTGTCACACGGAAAGAGGTGTTTAGTTCGAAAAGGTGTAAGAGTGGTGATTGCGGGGGTCCAGGGGGCGGCAGCCCCTGGCATGAAAAATAATTAATGAAAAGACGATATTAGGCGTTACAAAAGAAGAAGGTGATGTTTTGGACTAACTTTTCATAAGAATGTTTGAGCGGAGCGGAGCGATTTTCGTATAGCTCTTTAGCAGACTTAGAGTTGCTTTCGAATAGATGTTTGTCTGTAACAGGTGTTCGTCTCTAATTTCTCTGTTTGTCTGTAACAGGTGTTAGTCTCTAACAGGTGTCTGCCCGGTCTAGCTTGCTAGGATGCGACGTGGCACGAAGTGCCACAGGATGCAGACTATACTATATTATAACGACGAGATGTTTGTCTTTCTTTCTTTCTTTCTGTCTGTTTGTCCGCTATTTACCGTCAAAATGAAAGTTCAGAGCAAAAAAAAAAAAAAACACTTTTTGATATGTTGTAGGGAATGGTCTGAAACGTGGAGAAAACGTGGTCCGGTGAAAAGTCTGTTCGGAGATAGTGAAGTTATGACTGTGCGGAGGTGGAAAATGGCAGAATCGATATAACTCGGTTATTTTGAGAGATGGAGCGTCGGTGGGGGAAGAAGAAATGTTCCATTTATTGCGGGGAACAAAGTTGCAGAAGAAAGTTTTTTCCTAACTTTTCATCGGGAGGTGATAGAGTGGATTTTATGGGTTTTTTTGAGGGTCTGGAAAATGTTTTAAATTGTGGAGTGGCTGTTTTGGAAGGTGGTGAGGCGTGCGCGGGCTCAAATGAAAGGTATTGATGGTACGAAGCGAAGAAAAAAAAACTGGAAAAAAATTGGGGTCAATTTGTTGGAGTTAAGGTGGTAAGTAGGGTGTTTGCCCACCAACGGGAACACGTTTGTAATTGCGGAGCGGCTGTTTTAGAAGCTAGAGGGGCGTGTGAGGGTTTCAATGAAAGGTATGGATTGTACGAATCGAGGAAAAAAAATTTAGGAAATTCGGATCAATTTCGAGCGAGTGACAGCTCTCCAAGTGGGCCATTTTTGAGCTACTCCAACGTACAGTGATCGATGATGATTTTGAGTTTTTCTTTGGGTGAAATGGATTTGTTTTCGGGGAAAGTTGTATGGGTTTGAGAGGTGAGTGGTGTGGTTGAATAGAAGTGAACACGGTGTACGCTTTTATGTGTGAGTGACCACCCCTCGATTTTTGTATCTTTGGCTGTGAAGCAGATAGAGAGTTCGTTTCTTCGGCAAAGTTGTTGGGTATTGAAAGAGTGGTTGTATGGAAGTGACCACAGTGTACGCTTCTGTGTTTGAGTGACCACCCCTCGATTTTTGTAACTTTTTATGTGAAGCAGATGGAAAGTTGGTTTTCTTCGGCAAAGTTGTTGGTTATTGAAAATGTTGTCGTCTGAAAGTGACCACAGTGTACGCTTTTGTGTGTGAGTGACCACCCCCTCGATTTTTGTAACTTTTTGTGTGAAGCAGATGGAAAGTTGGTTTCTTCGGCAAAGTTGTTGGGTATTGAAAGAGTGGTTGTATGGAAGTGACCACAGTGTACACTTTTGTGTGAGAGTGACCACCCCTCGATTTTTGTAACTTTTTGTGTGAAGCAGATGGAAAGTTGGTTTCTTCGGCAAAATTGTTGGTTATTGAAAGAGTTGTCGTCTGAAAGTGACCACAGTGTCCGCTTTTGTGTGTGAGTGACCACCCCCTCGATTTTTGTAACTTTTTGTGTGAAGCAGATGGAAAGTTGGTTTCTTCGGCAAAATTGTTGGTTATTGAAAGTGTTGTCGTCTGAAAGTGACCACAGTGTACGCTTTTGTGTGTGAGTGACCACCCCCTCGATTTTTGTAACTTTTTATGTGAAGCAGATGGAAAGTTTGTTTCTTCGGCAAAGTTGTTGGTTATTGAAAATGTTGTTGTCTGAATGTGACCACAGTGTACGCTTTTGTGTGTGAGTGACCACCCCCTCGATTTTTGTAACTTTTTGTGTGAAGCAGATGGAAAGTTGGTTTCTTCGGCAAAGTTGTTGGGTATTGAAGGAGTGGTTGTATGGAAGTGACCACAGTGTACACTTTTGTGTGAGAGTGACCACCCCCTCGATTTTTGTAACTTTTTATGTGAAGCAGATGGAAAGTTTGTTTCTTCGGCAAAGTTGTTGGTTATTGAAAATGTTGTTGTCTGAATGTGACCACAGTGTACGCTTTTGTGTGTGAGTGACCACCCCCTCGATTTTTGTAACTTTTTGTGTGAAGCAGATGGAAAGTTGGTTTCTTCGGCAAAGTTGTTGGGTATTGAAGGAGTGGTTGTATGGAAGTGACCACAGTGTACACTTTTGTGTGAGAGTGACCACCCCCTCGATTTTTGTAACTTTTTATGTGAAGCAGATGGAAAGTTTGTTTCTTCGGCAAAGTTGTTGGTTATTGAAAATGTTGTTGTCTGAATGTGACCACAGTGTACGCTTTTGTGTGTGAGTGACCACCCCCTCGATTTTTGTAACTTTTTGTGTGAAGCAGATGGAAAGTTGGTTTCTTCGGCAAAGTTGTTGGGTATTGAAGGAGTGGTTGTATGGAAGTGACCACAGTGTACACTTTTGTGTGAGAGTGACCACCCCCTCGATTTTTGTAACTTTTTATGTGAAGCAGATGGAAAGTTGGTTTCTTCGGCAAAGTTATTGGTTATCGAAAGAGTTGTCGTCTGAAAGTGACCACAGTGTCCGCTTTTGTGTGTGAGTGACCGACCCCTCGATTTTTGTAACTTTTTATGTGAAGCAGATGGAAAGTTGGTTTCTTCGGCAAAGTTGTTGTTAATTGAGAGAGTGTTTGTGCAGAAGAGGTGTTTTGTTCGAAAAGGTGTAAGAGTGGTGATTGCGGGGGTCCAGGGGGCGGCAGCCCCTTGGCATGAAAAATATAAGTAATGGAAAGACGATATTAGGCGTTACAAAAGAAGAAGTTATTGTTTCGGGCTAACTTAACTGTAAAAATGTGGGAGTGTCACACGGAAAGAGGTGTTTAGTTCGAAAAGGTGTAAGAGTGGTGATTGCGGGGGTCCAGGGGGCGGCAGCCCCCTGGCATGAAAAATAATTAATGAAAAGACGATATTAGGCGTTACAAAAGAAGAAGGTGATGTTTTGGACTAACTTTTCATAAGAATGTTTGAGCGGAGCGGAGCGATTTTCGTATAGCTCTTTAGCAGACTTAGAGTTG
The DNA here is from genome assembly GCF_014529535.1 of Bradysia coprophila. Lineage (NCBI taxonomy): Eukaryota > Metazoa > Arthropoda > Insecta > Diptera > Sciaridae > Bradysia > Bradysia coprophila. The sequence goes on along the minus strand of NW_023503634.1, from coordinate 28,239 downwards.
CTTTCGAATAGATGTTTGTCTGTAACAGGTGTTCGTCTCTAATTTCTCTGTTTGTCTGTAACAGGTGTTAGTCTCTAACAGGTGTCTGCCCGGTCTAGCTTGCTAGGATGCGACGTGGCACGAAGTGCCACAGGATGCAGACTATACTATATTATAACGACGAGATGTTTGTCTTTCTTTCTTTCTTTCTGTCTGTTTGTCCGCTATTTACCGTCAAAATGAAAGTTCAGAGCAAAAAAAAAAAAAACACTTTTTGATATGTTGTAGGGAATGGTCTGAAACGTGGAGAAAACGTGGTCCGGTGAAAAGTCTGTTCGGAGATAGTGAAGTTATGACTGTGCGGAGGTGGAAAATGGCAGAATCGATATAACTCGGTTATTTTGAGAGATGGAGCGTCGGTGGGGGAAGAAGAAATGTTCCATTTATTGCGGGGAACAAAGTTGCAGAAGAAAGTTTTTTCCTAACTTTTCATCGGGAGGTGATAGAGTGGATTTTATGGGTTTTTTTGAGGGTCTGGAAAATGTTTTAAATTGTGGAGTGGCTGTTTTGGAAGGTGGTGAGGCGTGCGCGGGCTCAAATGAAAGGTATTGATGGTACGAAGCGAAGAAAAAAAACTGGAAAAAAATTGGGGTCAATTTGTTGGAGTTAAGGTGGTAAGTAGGGTGTTTGCCCACCAACGGGAACACGTTTGTAATTGCGGAGCGGCTGTTTTAGAAGCTAGAGGGGCGTGTGAGGGTTTCAATGAAAGGTATGGATTGTACGAATCGAGGAAAAAAAAATTTAGGAAATTCGGATCAATTTCGAGCGAGTGACAGCTCTCCAAGTGGGCCATTTTTGAGCTACTCCAACGTACAGTGATCGATGATGATTTTGAGTTTTTCTTTGGGTGAAATGGATTTGTTTTCGGGGAAAGTTGTATGGGTTTGAGAGGTGAGTGGTGTGGTTGAATAGAAGTGAACACGGTGTACGCTTTTATGTGTGAGTGACCACCCCCTCGATTTTTGTATCTTTGGCTGTGAAGCAGATAGAGAGTTCGTTTCTTCGGCAAAGTTGTTGGGTATTGAAAGAGTGGTTGTATGGAAGTGACCACAGTGTACGCTTCTGTGTTTGAGTGACCACCCCCTCGATTTTTGTAACTTTTTATGTGAAGCAGATGGAAAGTTGGTTTCTTCGGCAAAGTTGTTGGTTATTGAAAATGTTGTCGTCTGAAAGTGACCACAGTGTACGCTTTTGTGTGTGAGTGACCACCCCCTCGATTTTTGTAACTTTTTGTGTGAAGCAGATGGAAAGTTGGTTTCTTCGGCAAAGTTGTTGGGTATTGAAAGAGTGGTTGTATGGAAGTGACCACAGTGTACACTTTTGTGTGAGAGTGACCACCCCCTCGATTTTTGTAACTTTTTGTGTGAAGCAGATGGAAAGTTGGTTTCTTCGGCAAAATTGTTGGTTATTGAAAGAGTTGTCGTCTGAAAGTGACCACAGTGTCCGCTTTTGTGTGTGAGTGACCACCCCCTCGATTTTTGTAACTTTTTGTGTGAAGCAGATGGAAAGTTGGTTTCTTCGGCAAAATTGTTGGTTATTGAAAGTGTTGTCGTCTGAAAGTGACCACAGTGTACGCTTTTGTGTGTGAGTGACCACCCCCTCGATTTTTGTAACTTTTTATGTGAAGCAGATGGAAAGTTTGTTTCTTCGGCAAAGTTGTTGGTTATTGAAAATGTTGTTGTCTGAATGTGACCACAGTGTACGCTTTTGTGTGTGAGTGACCACCCCCTCGATTTTTGTAACTTTTTGTGTGAAGCAGATGGAAAGTTGGTTTCTTCGGCAAAGTTGTTGGGTATTGAAGGAGTGGTTGTATGGAAGTGACCACAGTGTACACTTTTGTGTGAGAGTGACCACCCCCTCGATTTTTGTAACTTTTTATGTGAAGCAGATGGAAAGTTTGTTTCTTCGGCAAAGTTGTTGGTTATTGAAAATGTTGTTGTCTGAATGTGACCACAGTGTACGCTTTTGTGTGTGAGTGACCACCCCCTCGATTTTTGTAACTTTTTGTGTGAAGCAGATGGAAAGTTGGTTTCTTCGGCAAAGTTGTTGGGTATTGAAGGAGTGGTTGTATGGAAGTGACCACAGTGTACACTTTTGTGTGAGAGTGACCACCCCCTCGATTTTTGTAACTTTTTATGTGAAGCAGATGGAAAGTTGGTTTCTTCGGCAAAGTTATTGGTTATCGAAAGAGTTGTCGTCTGAAAGTGACCACAGTGTCCGCTTTTGTGTGTGAGTGACCGACCCCTCGATTTTTGTAACTTTTTATGTGAAGCAGATGGAAAGTTGGTTTCTTCGGCAAAGTTGTTGTTAATTGAGAGAGTGTTTGTGCAGAAGAGGTGTTTTGTTCGAAAAGGTGTAAGAGTGGTGATTGCGGGGGTCCAGGGGCGGCAGCCCCTTGGCATGAAAAATATAAGTAATGGAAAGACGATATTAGGCGTTACAAAAGAAGAAGTTATTGTTTCGGGCTAACTTAACTGTAAAAATGTGGGAGTGTCACACGGAAAGAGGTGTTTAGTTCGAAAAGGTGTAAGAGTGGTGATTGCGGGGGTCCAGGGGGCGGCAGCCCCCTGGCATGAAAAATAATTAATGAAAAGACGATATTAGGCGTTACAAAAGAAGAAGGTGATGTTTTGGACTAACTTTTCATAAGAATGTTTGAGCGGAGCGGAGCGATTTTCGTATAGCTCTTTAGCAGACTTAGAGTTGCTTTCGAATAGATGTTTGTCTGTAACAGGTGTTCGTCTCTAATTTCTCTGTTTGTCTGTAACAGGTGTTAGTCTCTAACAGGTGTCTGCCCGGTCTAGCTTGCTAGGATGCGACGTGGCACGAAGTGCCACAGGATGCAGACTATACTATATTATAACGACGAGATGTCTGTCTTTCTGTTTGTCCGCTATTTACCGTCAAAACAAAAGTTCAGAGCAAAAAAAAAAAAAAAAAAAAAACACTTTTTGATATGTTGTAGGGAATGGTCTGAAACGTGGAGAAAACATGGTCCGGTGAAAAGTCTGTTCGGAGATAGTGAAGTTATGACTGTGGGGAGGTGGAAAATGGCAGAATCGATATAACTCGGTTATTTTGAGAGATGGAGCGTCGGGTGGGGAAGAAGAAATGTTCCATTTATTGCGGTGAACAAAGTTGCAGAAGAAAGTTTTTTTCTAACTTTTCATCGGGAGGTGGTAGAGTGGATTTTATGGGTTTTTTTGAGAGTCTGGAAAATGTTTTAAATTGTGGAGCGGCTGTTTTGGAAGGTGGTGAGGCGTGAGCGGGCTCAAATGAAAGGTATTGATGGTACGAAGCGAAGAAAAAAAAGTGGAAAAAAATTGGATTCAATTTGTTGGAGTTAAGGTGGTAAGTAGGGTGTTTGACCACCAACGGGAACACGTTTGTAATTGCGGAGCGGCTGTTTTTGAAGCTAGAGGGGCGTGTGAGGGTTTCAACGAAAGGTATGGATTGTACGAATCGAGGAAAAAAAAATTTAGGAAATTCGGATCAATTTCGAGCGAGTGACAGCTCTCCAAGTGGGTCATTTTTGAGCTACTCCAACGTACAGTGATCGATGATGATTTTGAGTTTTTCTTTGGGTGAAATGGATTTGTGTACGCGGTGTACATGGTGTACGCTTTTGTGTGTGAGTGACCACCCCCTCGATTTTTGTAACTTTTTATGTGAAGCAGATGGAAAGTTGGTTTCTTCGGCAAAGTTGTTGGTTCTTGAAAGAGTGGTTGTATGGAAGTGACCACAGTGTACGCTTTTAGGTAATAGTGACCACCCCCTCGATTTTTGCAACTTTTTGTGTGAAGCAGATGGAAAGTGGGTTTCTTCGGCAAAGTTATTGGTTATCGAAACAGTTGTCGTCTGAAAGTGACCACAGTGTACGATTTAGTGTGTGAGTGACCACCCCCTCAATTTTTGTAACTTTTTATGTGAAGAAGATGGAAAGTTGGTTTCTTCGGCAAAGTTGTTGTTAATTGAGAGAGTGTTTGTGCAGAAGTGACCACAGTGTACGCTTTTGTGTGTGAGTGACCACCCCCTCGATTTTTGTAACTTTTTATGTGAAGCAGATGGAAAGTTGGTTTCTTCGGCAAAGTTGTTGTTAATTGAGAGAGTGTTTGTGCAGAAGTGACCACAGTGTACGCTTTTGTGTGTGAGTGACCACCCCCTCGATTTTTGTAACTTTTTGTGTGAAGCAGATGGGAGGATGGTTTCTTCGGCAAAGTTATTGGTTATCGAAAGTGTTGTCGTTTGAAAGTGACCACAGTGTACGCTTTTCTGTTTGAGTGACCACCCCCTCGATTTTTGTAACTTTTTATGTGAAGCAGATGGAAAGTTGGTTTCTTCGGCAAAGTTGTTGTTAATTGAGAGAGTGTTTGTGCAGAAGTGACCACAGTGTACGCTTTTGTGTGTGAGTGACCACCCCCTCGATTTTTGTAACTTTTTGTGTGAAGCAGATGGGAGGATGGTTTCTTCGGCAAAGTTATTGGTTATCGAAAGTGTTGTCGTTTGAAAGTGACCACAGTGTACGCTTTTCTGTTTGAGTGACCACCCCCTCGATTTTGGTAACTTTTTGTGTGAAGCAGATGGAAAGTTGGTTTCTTCGGCAAAGTTGTTGGTTATTGAAAGAGTTGTTGTCTGAATGTGACCACAGTGTACGCTTTTGTGTGTGAGTGACCACCCCCTAGATTTTTGTAACTTTTTGTGTGAAGCAGATGGAAAGGTAGTTTCTTCGGCAAAGTTGTTCGGTATTGAAACAGTAGTTGTGGCATGAGTTGTAGAAGGGTACGGGATTCACCAAAAATTGATGGTTTTCAGCAGAGTGTAACACGGGAAGAGGTGTTTTGTTCGAAAAGGTGTAAGAGTGGTGATTGCGGGGGTCCAGGAGGCGGCAGCCCCTTGGCATGAAAAATATAAATAATGGAAAGACGATATTAGGCGTTACAAAAGAAGAAGTTATTGTTTCGGGCTAACTTAACTGTAAAAATGTGGGAGTGTCACACGGGAAGAGGTGTTTAGTTCGAAAAGGTGTAAGAGTGGTGATTGCGGGGGTCCAGGGGGCGGCAGCCCCCTGGCATGAAAAATAAATAATAAAAAGACGATATTAGGCGTTACAAAAGATGAAGGTGTTGTTGCGGGCTAAGTTAACTGTAAAAATGTGGGAGTGTCGCATGGGATGACGTGTTTTGCATGAGAAGGTGTATTATAGGAGATTGCGGGGGTCCAGGGGGCGGCATGAAAAATAAATAATGAAAAGACGATAGTAGGCATTACAAAAGAAGAAGGTGTTGTTTGGGGCTAACTTTTCATAAGAATGTTTGAGCGGAGCGAAGCTCCGCTCAAACCATTCGAATGCAGAGGGGTCGAAGACCCCGATCGTTATAAATGTGGGGGTGCCCTTATGGGCACGGGATACACCTAGTACTATATTATAATGACGAGATGTCTGTCTGTTTGTCCGCTATTTACCGTCAAAATGAAAGTTCAGAGCAAAAAAAAAAAAAAAAAAAAAAACACTTTTTGATATGTTGTAGGGAATGGTCTGAAACGTGGAGAAAACGTGGTCCGGTGAAAAGTCTGTTCGGAGATAGTGAAGTTATGACTGTGCGGAGGTGGAAAATGGCAGAATCGATATAACTCGGTCATGTTGAGAGATGGAGCATCGGTTGGGGAAGAAGAAATGTTCCATTTATTGCGGGGAACAAAGTTGCTGAAGAAAGTTTTTTTCTAACTTTTCATCAGGAGGTGGTAGAGTGGATTTTATGCGTTTTTTTGAGGGTCTGGAAAATGTTTTAAATTGTGGAGCGGCTGTTTTGGAAGGTGGTGAGGCGTGAGCGGGCTCAAATGAAAGGTATTGATGGTACGAAGCGAAGAAAAAAAACTGGAAAAAAATTGGATTCAATTTGTTGGAGTTAAGGTGGTAAGTAGGGTGTTTGACCACCAACGGGAACACGTTTGTAATTGCGGAGCGGCTGTTTTAGAAGCTAGAGGGGCGTGTGAGAGTTTCAATGAAAGGTATGGATTGTACGAATCGATGAAAAAAAAATTTAGGAAATTCGGATCAATTTCGAGCGAGTGACAGCTCTCCAAGTGGGCCATTTTTGAGCTACTCCAACGTACAGTGATCGATGATGATTTTGAGTTTTTCTTTGGGTAACATGGATTTGTTTTCGGGGAAAGTTGTATGGGTTTGAGAGGTGAGTGGTGTGGTTGAATAGAAGTGAACACGGTGTACGCTTTTGTGTGTGAGTGACCACCCCCTCGATTTTTGTATCTTTGGCTGTGAAGCAGATAGAGAGTTGGTTTCTTCGGCAAAGTTGTTGGGTATTGAAAGAGTGGTTGTATGGAAGTGATCACAGTGTACGCTTTTAGGTAATAGTGACCACCCCCTCGATTTTTTTTAACTTTTTGTGTGAAGCAGATGGAGATTTGGTTTCTTCGGCAAAGTTGTTGGTTATCGAAAGAGTTGTCTACTGAAAGTCACCATAGTGTACGCTTTTGTGTGTGAGTGACAACTCCCTCGATTTGTATAACTTTTTGTGTGAAGCTGATGGAGAGTTGCCTTCTTCGGCAAAGTTGTTGGTTATCGAAAGAGTTGTCGTTTGAAAGTGACCACAGTGTACACTTTTGTGTGTGAGTGACCACCACCTCGATTTTTGTAACTTTTTGTGTGAAGCAGATGGAAAGTTGGTTTCTTCGGCAAAGTTGTTGTTAATTGAGAGAGTGGTTGTGCAGAAGTGACCACAGTGTACACTTTTGTGTGTGAGTGACCACCCCCTCGATTTTTGTAATTTTTTGTGTGAAGCAGATGGAAAGTTGGTTTCTTCGGCAAAGGTGTTGGTTATCGAAAGAGTTGTCGACTGGAAGTGACCACAGTGTACGCTTTTGTGTTTGAGTGACCACCCCCTCGATTTTTGTAACTTTTTATGTGAAGCAGATGGAAAGTTGGTTTCTTCGACAAAGTTATTTACTATCGAAAGAGTTGTCGTCTGAAAGTGACCACAGTGTACGCTTTTGTGTGTGAGTGACAAGTCCCTCGATTTGTATAACTTTTTTAATGAAGCAAATGGAAAATTAGTTTCTTCGGCAAAGTTGTTCGGTATTGAAACAGTAGTTGTGGCGTGAGTTGTAGAAGGTAAGGGATTCACCAAAAATCGATGGTTTTCAGCAGTGTGTAACACGGGAAGAGGTGTTTGTTGGAGAAGGTGTAAGAGTGGTGATTGCGGGGGTCAAGGGGGCGGCAGCCCCCTGGCATGAAAAATAAATAATGAAAAGACGATATTAGGCATTAGGCATTAGGCATTAGCGGAGCGAAGCGATATTCGTATAGCTCTTTAGCAGACTTAGAGTTGCTTTCGAATAGATGTTAGTTCTCTAAACAGGGTGTCTTGCCCGGTCTAGCTTGCTAGGATGCGACGTGGCACGAAGTGCCACAGGATGCAGACTAGTACTATATTATAACGACGAGATGTTTGTCTTTCTTTCTTTCTTTCTGTCTGTTTGTCCGCTATTTACCGTCAAAATGAAAGTTCAGAGCAAAAAAAAAAAAAAAAAAACACTTTTTGATATGTTGTAGGGAATGGTCTGAAACGTGGAGAAAACGTGGTCCGGTGAAAAGTCTGTTCGGAGATAGCGAAGTTATGAGTGCGGGGAGGTGGAAAATGGCAGAATCGATATAACTCGGTCATTTTGAGAGTTGGAGCGTCGGTGGGGGAAGAAGAAATGTTCCATTTATTGCGGTGAACAAAGTTGCAGAAGAAAGTTTTTTTCTAACTTTTCATCGGGAGGTGGTAGAGTGGATTTTATGGGTTTTTTTGAGGGTCTGGAAAATGTTTTAAATTGTGGAGCGGCTGTTTTGGAAGGTGGTGAGGCGTGTGAGCGGCTCAAATGAAAGGTATTGATGGTACGAAGCGAAGAAAAAAAAGTGGAAAAAAATTGGATTCAATTTGTTGGAGTTAAGGTGGTAAGTAGGGTGTTTGACCACCAACGGGAACACGTTTGTAATTGCGGAGCGGCTGTTTTAGAAGCTAGACGGGCGTGTGAGGGTTTCAATGAAAGGTATGGATTGTACGAATCGAGGAAAAAAAAATTTAGGAAATTCGGATCAATTTCGAGCGAGTGACAGCTCTCCAAGTGGGTCATTTTTGAGCTACTCCAACGTACAGTGATCGATGATGATTTTGAGTTTTTCTTTGAGAAAATGGATTTGTTTTTGGGAAAAGTTGAATGAGTTGTAGAGGTGAGTGGTGTGGTTGAATAGAAGTGAACACGGTGTACGCTTTTGTGTGTGAGTGACCACCCCCTCGATTTTTGTAACTTTTTATGTGAAGCAGATGGAAAGTTGGTTTCTTCGGCAAAGTTATTGGTTATCGAAAGAGTTGTCGTCTGAAAGTGACCACAGTGTCCGCTTTTGTGTGTGAGTGACCACCCCTCGATTTTTTTAAACTTTTTATGTGAAGCAGATGGAAAGTTGGTTTCTTCGGCAAAGTTGTTGGTTATCGAAAGAGTTGTCTACTGAAAGTGACTACAGTGTCCGCTTTTGTGTGTGAGTGACCACCCCCTCGATTTTTGTAACTTTTTATGTGAAGCAGATAGAGAGTTGGTTTCTTCGGCAAAGTTGTTGGGTATTGAAAGAGTGGTTGTATGGAAGTGACCACAGTGTACGCTTTTAGGTAATAGTGACCACCCACTCGATTTTTGTAACTTTTTATGTGAAGCAGATGGAAAGTTGGTTTCTTCGGCAAAGTTGTTGGTTATCGAAAGAGTTGTCTACTGAAAGTGATCACAGTGTACGCTTTTAGGTAATAGTGACCACCCCCTCGATTTTTGTAACTTTTTATGTGAAGCAGATGGAAAGTTGGTTTCTTCGGCAAAGTTATTGGTTATCGAAAGAGTTGTCGTCTGAAAGTGACCACAGTGTCCGCTTTTGTGTGTGAGTGACCACCCCTCGATTTTTGTAAACTTTTTATGTGAAGCAGATGGAAAGTTGGTTTCTTCGGCAAAGTTGTTGGTTATCGAAAGAGTTGTCTACTGAAAGTGACCACAGTGTCCGCTTTTGTGTGTGAGTGACCACCCCCTCGATTTTTGTAACTTTTTGTGTGAAGCAGATGGAAAGGTAGTTTCTTCGGCAAAGTTGTTCGGTATTGAAACAGGAGTTGTGGCATGAGTTGTAGCAGGGTACGGGATTCACCAAAAATTGATGGTTTTCAGCAGAGTGTAACACGGGAAGAGGTGTTTTGTTCGAAAAGGTGTAAGAGTGGTGATTGCGGGGGTCCAGGGGGCGGCAGCCCCTTGGCATGAAAAATATAAATAATGGAAAGACGATATTAGGCGTTACAAAAGAAGAAGTTATTGTTTCGGGCTAACTTAACTGTAAAAATGTGGGAGTGTGACACGGGAAGAGGTGGTTTGTTCGAAAAGGTGTGAGAGTGGTGATTGCGGGGGTCCAGGGGGCGGCAGCCCCCTGGCATGAAAAATAAATAAATAATGAAAAGACGATATTAGGCATTACAAAAGAAGAAGGTGATGTTTTGGACTAACTTTTCATAAGAATGTTTGAGCGGAGCGAAGCTATTTTCGTATAGCTCTTTAGCAGACTTAGAGTTGCTTTCGAATAGATGTTTGTCTCTAATAGGTCTTTGTCTGTTTGTCTGTAACAGGTGTTAGTCTCTAACAGGTGTCTGCCCGGTCTAGCTTGCTAGGATGCGACGTGGCACGAAGTGCCACAGGATGCAGACTATACTATATTATAACGACGGGATGTCTGTCTTTCTGTCTGTTTGTCCGCTATTTACCGTCAAAATGAAAGTTCAGAGCAAAAAAAAAAAAAAAAAAAAAAACACTTTTTGATATGTTGTAGGGAATGGTCTGAAACGTGGAGAAAACGTGGTCCGGTGAAAAGTCTGTTCGGAGATAGTGAAGTTATGACTGTGGGGAGGTGGAAAATGGCAGAATCGATATAACTCGGTTAGTTTAAGAGATGGAGCGTCGGTGGGGGAAGAAGAAATGTTCCGTTTATTGCGGGGAACAAAGTTGCAGAAGAAAGTTTTTTTCTAACTTTTCATCGGGAGGTGGTAGAGTGGATTTTATGGGTTTTTTTGAGGGTCTGGAAAATGTTTTAAATTGTGGAGCGGCTGTTTTGGAAGGTGGTGAGGCGTGTGAGACCTCAAATGAAAGGTATTGATGGTACGAAGCGAAGAAAAAAAAGTGGAAAAAAATTGGGGTCAATTTGTTGGAGTTAAGGTGGTAAGTAGGGTGTTTGACCACCAACGGGAACACGTTTGTAATTGCGGAGCGGCTGTTTTAGAAGCTAGAGGGGCGTGTGAGAGTTTCAATGAAAGGTAACAATCCTACGAATCGAGGAAAAAAAAATTTAGGAAATTCGGATCAATTTCGAGCGAGTGACAGCTCTCCAAGTGGGCCATTTTTGAGCTACTCCAACGTACAGTGATCGATGATGATTTTGAGTTTTTCTTTGGGTAACATGGATTTGTTTTCGGGGAAAGTTGTATGGGTTTGAGAGGTGAGTGGTGTGGTTGAATAGAAGTGAACACGGTGTACGCTTTTATGTGTGAGTGACCACCCCCTCGATTTTTGTATCTTTGGCTGTGAAGCAGATGGAAAGTTGGTTTCTTCGGCAAAGTTGTTGGGTATTGAAAGAGTGGTTGTATGGAAGTGACCACAGTGTACACTTTTGTGTGTGAGTGCCCACCCCCTCGATTTTTGTAACTTTTCATATGAAGCAGATGGAAAGTTGGTTTCTTCGGCAAAGTTATTGGTTATCGAAAGAGTTGTCGTCTGAAAGTGACCACAGTGTACACTTTTGTGTGAGAGTGACCACCCCCTCGATTTTTGTAACTTTTTGTGTGAAGCAGATGGAAAGTTGGTTTCTTCGGCAAAGTTGTTGGTTATTGAAAGAGTTGTTGTCTGAATGTGACCACAGTGTACGCTTTTGTGTGTGAGTGACCACCCCCTAGATTTTTGTAACTTTTTATGTGAAGCAGACGGAAAGTTGGTTTTTTCGGCAAAGTTGTTCGGTATTGATGATTTTCTGTGGAGTGTCACACGGGAAGAGGTGTTTTTCCGAAAAGGTGTATTAATGGTGATTGCGGGGGTCCAGGGGGCGGCAGCCCCCTGGCATGAAAAATAAATAATAAAAAGACGATATTAGGCGTTACAAAAGATGAAGGTGTTGTTGCGGGCTAACTTAACTGTAAAAATGTGGGAGTGTCACACGGAATGAGGTGTTTTTGCATGAAAAGGTGTATTATAGGTGATTGCGGGGGTCCAGGGGCGGCAGCCCCCTGGCATGAAAAATAAATAATGAAAAGACGATATTAGGCATTACAAAAGAAGAAGGTGATGTTTTGGACTAACTAAGAATGTTTGAGCGGAGCGAAGCGATTTTCGTGTAGCTCTTTAGCAGACTTAGAGTTGCTTTCGAATAGATGTTAGTCTCTAACAGGTGTCTGCCCGGTCTAGCTTGCTAGGATGCGACGTGGCACGAAGTGCCACAGGATGCAGACTAGTACTATATTATAATGACGAGATGTCTGTCTGTTTGTCCGCTATTTACCGTCAAAATGAAAGTTCAGAGCAAAAAAAAAAAAAAAAAAAAACACTTTTTGATATGTTGTAGGGAATGGTCTGAAACGTGGAGAAAACGTGGTCCGGTGAAAAGTCTGTTCGGAGATAGCGAAGTTATGAGTGCGGGGAGGTGGAAAATGGCAGAATCGATATAACTCGGTCATTTTGAGAGTTGGAGCGTCGGTGGGGGAAGAAGAAATGTTCCATTTATTGCGGTGAACAAAGTTGCAGAAGAAAGTTTTTTTCTAACTTTTCATCGGGAGGTGGTAGAGTGGATTTTATGGGTTTTTTTGAGGGTCTGGAAAATGTTTTAAATTGTGGAGCGGCTGTTTTGGAAGGTGGTGAGGCGTGTGAGACCTTAAATGAAAGGTATTGATGGTACGAAGCGAAGAAAAAAAACTGGAAAAAAATTGGGGTCAATTTGTTGGAGTTGGAGCGGTAAGTAGGGTGTTTGACCACCAACGGGAACACGTTTGTAATTGCGGAGCGGCTGTTTTAGAAGCTAGAGGGGCGTGTGAGGGTTTCAACGAAAGGTAACAATCCTACGAATCGAGGAAAAAAAAATTTAGGAAATTCGGATCAATTTCGAGCGAGTGACAGCTCTCCAAGTGGGCCATTTTTGAGCTACTCCAACGTACAGTGATCGATGATGATTTTGAGTTTTTCTTTGGGTGAAATGGATTTGTTTTCGGTGAAAGTTGAATGAGTTGTAGAGGTGAGTGGTGTGGTTGAATAGAAGTGAACACGGTGTACGCTTTTATGTGTGAGTGACCACCCCTCAATTTTTGTAACTTTTTATGGGAAGCAGATGGAAAGTTGGTTTCTTCGACAAAGTTGTTGGGTATTGAAAGAGTGGTTGTATGGAAGTGACAACAGTGTGCGCTTTTAGGTAATAGTGACCACCCCCTCGATTTTTGTAACTTTTTATGTGAAGCAGATGGAAAGTTGGTTTCTTCGGCAAAGTTGTTGGTTATCGAAAGAGTTGTCTACTGAAAGTGACCACAGTGTACGCTTTTGTGTGTGAGTGATCACCCCTTCAATTTTGTAAATTTTTGTGGGAAGCTGATGGAGAGTTGCCTTCTTCGGCAAAGTTGTTGGTTATCGAAAGAGTTGTCGTTTGAAAGTGACCACAGTGTACACTTTTGTGTGTGAGTGACCACCACCTCGATTTTTGTAACTTTTTGTGTGAAGCAGATGGAAAGTTGGTTTCTTCGGCAAAGTTGTTGTTAATTGAGAGAGTGGTTGTGCAGAAGTGACCACAGTGTACACTTTTGTGTGTGAGTGACCACCCCTCGATTTTTGTAATTTTTTGTGTGAAGCAGATGGAAAGTTGGTTTCTTCGGCAAAGGTGTTGGTTATCGAAAGAGTTGTCGACTGGAAGTGACCACAGTGTACGCTTTTGTGTTTGAGTGACCACCCCCTCGATTTTTGTAACTTTTTATGTGAAGCAGATGGAAAGTTGGTTTCTTCGACAAAGTTATTTACTATCGAAAGAGTTGTCGTCTGAAAGTGACCACAGTGTACGCTTTTGTGTGTGAGTGACAAGTCCCTCGATTTGTATAACTTTTTTAATGAAGCAAATGGAAAATTAGTTTCTTCGGCAAAGTTGTTCGGTATTGAAACAGTAGTTGTGGCGTGAGTTGTAGAAGGTAAGGGATTCACCAAAAATCGATGGTTTTCAGCAGTGTGTAACACGGGAAGAGGTGTTTGTTGGAGAAGGTGTAAGAGTGGTGATTGCGGGGGTCAAGGGGGCGGCAGCCCCCTGGCATGAAAAATAAATAATGAAAAGACGATATTAGGCATTAGGCATTAGGCATTAGCGGAGCGAAGCGATATTCGTATAGCTCTTTAGCAGACTTAGAGTTGCTTTCGAATAGATGTTAGTCTCTAACAGGTGTCTGCCCGGTCTAGCTTGCTAGGATGCGACGTGGCACGAAGTGCCACAGGATGCAGACTAGTACTATATTATAACGACGAGATGTTTGTCTTTCTGTTTGTCCGCTATTTACCGTCAAAATAAAAGTTCAGAGCAAAAAAAAAAAAAAAAAAAAAAAACACTATTTGATATGTTGTAGGGAATGGTCTGAAACGTGGAGAAAACGTGGTCCGGTGAAAAGTCTGTTCGGAGATAGTGAAGTTATGACTGTGGGGAGGTGGAAAATGGCAGAATCGATATAACTCGGTCATTTTGAGAGATGGAGCGTCGGTGGGTGAAGAAGAAATGTTCCGTTTATTGCGGGGAACAAAGTTGCAGAAGAAAGTTTTTTTCTAACTTTTCATCGGGAGGTGGTAGAGTGGATTTTATGGGTTTTTTTGAGGGTCTGGAAAATGTTTTAAATTGTCGAGCGACTGTTTTGGCAGGTGGTGAGGCGTGTGAGGGCTCAAATGAAAGGTATTGATGGTACGAAGCGAAGAAAAAAAAAGTGGAAAAAAATTGGATTCAATTTGTTGGAGTTAAGGTGGTAAGTAGGGTGTTTGACCACCAACGGGAACACGTTTGTAATTGCGGAGCGGCTGTTTTAGAAGCTAGACGGGCGTGTGAGGGTTTCAATGAAAGGTATGGATTGTACGAATCGAGGAAAAAAAAATTTAGGAAATTCGGATCAATTTCGAGCGAGTGACAGCCCTGTAAGTGGGTCATTTCTGAGCTACTCCAACGTAGCAGTGATCGGTGATGATTTTGAGTTTTTCTTTGAGAAAAATGGATTTGTTTTCGGGAAAAGTTGAATGAGTTGTAGAGGTGAGTGGTGTGGTTGAATAGAAGTGACCACAGTGTCCGCTTTTGTGTGTGAGTGACCACCCCTCGATTTTTGTATCTTTGGCTGTGAAGCAGATAGAGAGTTCGTTTCTTCGGCAAAGTTGTTGGTTATTGAAAGAGTGGTTGTATGGAAGTGACCACAGTGTACGCTTTTAAGTAATAGTGACCACCCCCTCGATTTTTGTAACTTTTTGTGTGAAGCAGATGGAAAGTTGGTTTCTTCGGCAAAGTTGTTGGTTATTGAAAGACTGGTTGTATGGAAGTGACCACAGTGTACGCTTTTGTGTGTGAGTGACCACCCCCTCGATTTTTGCAACTTTTTGTGTGAAGCAGATAGAGAGTTCGTTTCTTCGGCAAAGTTGTTGGGTATTGAAAGAGTGGTTGAAGTGACCACAGTGTACGCTTTTAGGTAATAGTGACCACCCCCTCGATTTTTTTTAACTTTTTATGTGAAGCAGATGGAAAGTTGGTTTCTTCGGCAAAGTTGTTGGTTATCGAAAGAGTTGTCGTTTGAAAGTGACCACAGTGTACACTTTTGTGTGTGAGTGACCACCCCCTCGATTTTTGTAACTTTTTGTGTGAAGCAGATGGAGGGATGGTTTCTTCGGCAAAGTTGTTGGTTATCGAAAGAGTTGTCGTTTGAAAGTGACCACAGTGTCCGCTTTTGTGTGTGAGTGACCACCCCCTCGATTTTTGTAACTTTTTATGTGAAGCAGATGGAAAGTTGGTTTCTTCGGCAAAGTTGTTGGTTATTGAAAGAGTGGTTGTATGGAAGTGACCACAGTGTACGCTTTTGTGTGGGAGTGACCACCCCCTCGATTTTTGTAACTTTTTGTGTGAAGCAGATGGAAGCTTCGTTTCTTCCGGCAAAGTTGTTGGGCATTGAAAGAGTGGTTGTATGGAAGTGATCACAGTGTACGCTTTTAAGTAATAGTGACCACCCCCTCGATTTTTGTAACTTTTTGTGTGAAGCAGATGGAAAGTTGGTTTCTTCGGCAAAGTTGTTGGTTATTGAAAGACTGGTTGTATGGAAGTGACCACAGTGTACGCTTTTGTGTGTGAGTGACCACCCCCTCGATTTTTGTAACTTTTTATGTGAAGCAGATGGAAAGTTGGTTTCTTCGGCAAAGTTGTTGGTTATTGAAAGAGTGGTTGTATGGAAGTGACCACAGTGTACGCTTTTGTGTTAGAGTGACCACCCCCTCGATTTTTGTAACTTTTTATGTGAAGCAGATGGAAAGTTGGTTTCTTCGACAAAGTTATTTACTATCGAAAGAGTTGTCTACTGAAAGTGACCACAGTGTACGCTTTTGTGTCTGAGTGACCACCCCCTAGATTTTTGTAACTTTTTGTGTGAAGCAGATGGAAAGGTAGCTTCTTCGGCAAAGTTGTTCGGTATTGAAACAGGAGTTGTGGCATGAGTTGTAGAAGCGTACGGGATTCACCAAAAATTGATGGTTTTCAGCAGAGTGTAACACTGGAAGAGGTGTTTTGTTCGAAAAGGTGTAAGAGTGGTGATGGCGGGGGTCCAGGGGGCGGCAGCCCCTTGGCATGAAAAATATAGTTAATGGAAAGACGATATTAGGCGTTACAAAAGAAGAAGTTATTGTTTCGGGCTAACTTAACTGTAAAAATGTGGGAGTGTCACACGGGAAGAGGTGTTTGTTGGAAAAGGTGTAAGAGTGGTGATTGCGGGGGTCCAGGGGGCGGCAGCCCCCTGGCATGAAAAATAAATAATGAAAAGACGATATTAGGCATTAGGCATTAGGCATTAGCGGAGCGAAGCGATTTTCGTATAGCTCTTTAGCAGACTTAGAGTTGCTTTCGAATAGATGTTAGTCTCTAACAGGTGTCTGCCCGGTCTAGCTTGCTAGGATGCGACGTGGCACGAAGTGCCACAGGATGCAGACTAGTACTATATTATATAACATATTATAATGACGAGATGTCTGTCTGTTTGTCCGCTATTTACCGTCAAAATGAAAGTTCAGAGCAAAAAAAAAAAAAAAAAAAAAAAACACTTTTTGATATGTTGTAGGGAATGGTCTGAAACGTGGAGAAAACGTGGTCCGGTGAAAAGTCTGTTCGGAGATAGTGAAGTTATGACTGTGGGGAGGTGGAAAATGGCAGAATCGATATAACTCGGTCATTTTGAGAGATGGAGCGTCGGTGGGGGAAGAAGAAATGTTCCGTTTATTGCGGGGAACAAAGTTGCAGAAGAAAGTTTTTTTCTAACTTTTCATCGGGAGGTGGTAGAGTGCATTTTATGGGTTTTTTTGAGGGTCCAGAAAATGTTTTAAATTGTCGAGCGGCTGTTTTGGAAGGTGGTGAGGCGTGTGAGACCTCAAATGAAAGGTATTGATGGTACGAAGCGAAGAAAAAAAACTGGAAAAAAATTGGATTCAATTTGTTGGAGTTAAGGTGGTAAGTAGGGTGTTTGACCACCAACGGGAACACGTTTGTAATTGCGGAGCGGCTGTTTTAGAAGCTAGACGGGCGTGTGAGGGTTTCAATGAAAGGTATGGATTGTACGAATCGAGGAAAAAAAAATTTAGGAAATTCGGATCAATTTCGAGCGAGTGACAGCTCTCCAAGTGGGCCATTTTTGAGCTACTCCAACGTACAGTGATCGATGATGATTTTGAGTTTTTCTTTGAGAAAAATGGATTTGTTTTTGGGAAAAGTTGAATGAGTTGTAGAGGTGAGTGGTGTGGTTGAATAGAAGTGAACACGGTGTACGCTTTTGTGTGTGAGTGACCACCCCCTCGATTTTTGTAACTTTTTATGTGAAGCAGATGGAAAGTTGGTTTCTTCGGCAAAGTTGTTGGTTATTGAAAAAGTGGTTGTATGGAAGTGACCACAGTGTACGCTTTTAGGTAATAGTGACCACCCCCTCGATTTTTGTAACTTTTTGTGTGAATCAGATGGAGGGATGGTTTCTTCGGCAAAGTTGTTGGTTATCGAAAGAGTTGTCGTTTGAAAGTGACCACAGTGTCCGCTTTTGTGTGTGAGTGACCACCCCCTCGATTTTTGTAACTTTTTATGTGAAGCAGATGGAAAGTTGGTTTCTTCGGCAAAGTTGTTGGTTATTGAAAGAGTGGTTGTATGGAAGTGACCACAGTGTACGCTTTTGTGTGGGAGTGACCACCCCCTCGATTTTTGTAACTTTTTGTGTGAAGCAGATGGAAGCTTCGTTTCTTCGGCAAAGTTGTTGGGCATTGAAAGAGTGGTTGTATGGAAGTGATCACAGTGTACGCTTTTAAGTAATAGTGACCACCCCCTCGATTTTTGTAACTTTTTGTGTGAAGCAGATGGAAAGTTGGTTTCTTCGGCAAAGTTGTTGGTTATTGAAAGACTGGTTGTATGGAAGTGACCACAGTGTACGCTTTTGTGTGTGAGTGACCACCCCCTCGATTTTTGTAACTTTTTATGTGAAGCAGATGGAAAGTTGGTTTCTTCGGCAAAGTTGTTGGTTATTGAAAGACTGGTTGTATGGAAGTGACCACAGTGTACGCTTTTGTGTGTGAGTGACCACCCCCTCGATTTTTGTAACTTTTTATGTGAAGCAGATGGAAAGTTGGTTTCTTCGGCAAAGTTGTTGGTTATTGAAAGAGTGGTTGTATGGAAGTGACCACAGTGTACGCTTTTGTGTTAGAGTGACCACCCCCTCGATTTTTGTAACTTTTTATGTGAAGCAGATGGAAAGTTGGTTTCTTCGACAAAGTTATTTACTATCGAAAGAGTTGTCGTCTGAAAGTGACCACAGTGTACGCTTTTGTGTGTGAGTGACAAGTCCCTCGATTTGTATAACTTTTTTAATGAAGCAAATGGAAAATTATTTTCTTCGGCAAAGTTGTTCGGTATTGAAACAGTAGTTGTGGCGTGAGTTGTAGAAGGTAAGGGATTCACCAAAAATCGATGGTTTTCAGCAGTGTGTAACACGGGAAGAGGTGTTTGTTGGAAAAGGTGTAAGAGTGGTGATTGCGGGGGTCCAGGGGGCGGCAGCCCCCTGGCATGAAAAATAAATAATGAAAAGACGATATTAGGCATTAGGCATTAGGCATTAGCGGAGCGAAGCGATTTTCGTATAGCTCTTTAGCAGACTTAGAGTTGCTTTCGAATAGATGTTAGTCTCTAACAGGTGTCTGCCCGGTCTAGCTTGCTAGGATGCGACGTGGCACGAAGTGCCACAGGATGCAGACTAGTAACATATTATAACGACGAGATGTTTGTCTTTCTTTCTTTCTTTCTGTCTGTTTGTCCGCAATTTACCGTCAAAATGAAAGTTCAGAGCAAAAAAAAAAAAAAAAAAAAAAAAAAACACTTTTTGATATGTTGTAGGGAATGGTCTGAAACGTGGAGAAAACGTGGTCCGGTGAAAAGTCTGTTCGGAGATAGTGAAGTTATGACTGTGCGGAGGTGGAAAATGGCAGAATCGATATAACTCGGTTATTTTGAGAGATGGAGCGTCGGTGGGGGAAGAAGAAATGTTCCATTTATTGCGGTGAACAAAGTTGCAGAAGAAAGTTTTTTTCTAACTTTTCATCGGGAGGTGGTAGAGTGGATTTTATGGGTTTTTTTGAGGGTCTGGAAAATGTTTTAAATTGTCGAGCGGCTGTTTTGCAAGTTGGTGAGGCGTGTGAGACCTCAAATGAAAGGTCTTGATGGTACGAAGCGAAGAAAAAAAACTGGAAAAAAATTGGATTCAATTTGTTGGAGTTAAGGTGGTAAGTAGGGTGTTTGACCACCAACGGGAAGACGTTTGTAATTGCGGAGCGGCTGTTTTAGAAGCTAGAGGGGCGTGTGAGAGTTTCAACGAAAGGTATGGATTGTACGAATCGAGGAAAAAAAAATTTAGGAAATTCGGATCAATTTCGAGCGAGTGACAGCTCTCCAAGTGGGCCATTTTTGAGCTACTCAAACGTACAGTGATCGGTGATGATTTTGAGTTTTTCTTTGAGAAAAATGGATATGTTTTTGGTGAAAGTTGTATGGGTTTGAGAGGTGAGTGGTGTGGTTGAATAGAAGTGAACACGGTGTACGCTTTTGTGTTTGAGTGACCACCCCCTCGATTTTTGTATCTTTGGCTGTGAAGCAGATAGAGAGTTGGTTTCTTCGGCAAAGTTGTTGGTTATTGAAAGAGTGGTTGTATGGAAGTGACCGCAGTGTACGCTTTTAGGTAATAGTGACCACCCCCTCGATTTTTGTAACTTTTTATGTGAAGCAGATGGAGAGTTGGTTTCTTCTGCAAAGTTGTTGGGTATTGAAAGAGTGGTTGTATGGAAGTGATCACAGTGTACGCTTTTAGGTAATAGTGACCACCCCCTCGATTTTTGTAACTTTTTATGTGAAGCAGATGGAAAGTTGGTTTCTTCGGTAAAGTTGTTGTTAATTGAGAGAGTGGTTGTGTGGAAGTGACCACAGTGTACGCTTTAAGTAATAGTGACCACCCCCTCGATTTTTGTAACTTTTTATGTGAAGCAGATGGAAAGTTTATTTCTTCGGCAAAGTTGTTGGTTATTGAAAGAGTGGTTGTATGGAAGTGACCACAGTGTACGTTTTTGTGTGTAAGTGACCACCCCCTCGATTTTTGTAACTTTTTGTGTGAAGCAGATGGAAGCTTCGTTTCTTCGGCAAAGTTGTTGGGCATTGAAAGAGTGGTTGTATGGAAGTGATCACAGTGTACGCTTTTAAGTAATAGTGACCACCCCCTCGATTTTTGTATCTTTGGCTGTGAAGCAGGTGGAAAGTTGGTTTCTTCGACAAAGTTGTTGGTTATTGAAAGAGTGGTTGTATGGAAGTGATCACAGTGTACGCTTTTGTGTGTGAGTGACCACCCCCTCGATTTTTGTGGCTTTTTGTGTGAAGCAGATAGAGGGGCGTGTGAGGGTTTCAATGAAAGGTATGGATTGTACGAATCGAGGAAAAAAAAATTTAGGAAATTCGGATCAATTTCGAGCGAGTGACAGCTCTTCAAGTGGGCCATTTTTGAGCTACTCCAACGTACAGTGATCGATGATGATTTTGAGTTTTTCTTTGGGTGAAATGGATTTGTTTTTGGGGAAAGTTGTAGGGGTTTGAGAGGTGAGTGGTGTGGTTGAATGGAAGTGACCACGGTGTACGCTTTTGTGTGTGAGTGACCACCCCCTCGATTTTTGTATCTTTGGCTGTGAAGAAGATGGAGAGTTCGTTTATTCGACAAAGTTGTTGGGTATTGAAAGAGTGGTTGTATGGAAGTGACCACAGTGTACGCTTTTAGGTAATAGTGACCACCCCCTCGATTTTTGTAACTTTTTATGTGAAGCACATGGAGAGTTGGTTTCTTCGGCAAAGTTGTTGTTAATTGAGAGAGTGTTTGTGCAGAAGTGCCCCTCGGGTATTGTTGGGGTATTGTTGGGTATTGAAAGATTGGTTGTATGGAAGTGACCACAGTGTACGCTTTTAGGTAATAGTGACCACCCCCTCGATTTTTGTAACTTTTTATGTGAAGCAGATGGAGAGTTGGTTTCTTCGGCAAAGTTGTTGGTTATCGAAAGAGTTGTCTACTGAAAGTGACCACAGTGTCCCCTTTTGTGTGTGAGTGACACCACCCCCTCGATTTTTATAACTTTTTGTGTGAAGCAGATGGACAGTTGGTTTCTTCGACGAAGTTGTTGGTTAACGAAAGTGTTGTCGTCTGAAAGTGACCACAGTGTACGCTTTTGTGTGTGAGTGATCACCCCCTCAATTTTGTAAATTTTTGTGGGAAACAGAAGCTAGAGGGGCGTGTGAGGGTTTCAACGAAAGGTAACAATCCTACGAATCGAGGAAAAAAAAATTTAGGAAATTCGGATCAATTTCGAGCGAGTGACAGCTCTCCAAGTGGGCCATTTTTGAGCTACTCCAACGTACAGTGATCGATGATGATTTTGAGTTTTTCTTTGGGTAACATGGATTTGTTTTCGGGGAAAGTTGTATGGGTTTGAGAGGTGAGTGGTGTGGTTGAATAGAAGTGAACACGGTGTACGCTTTTATGTGTGAGTGACCACCCCCTCGATTTTTGTATCTTTGGCTGTGAAGCAGATAGAGAGTTCGTTTCTTCGGCAAAGTTGTTGGGTATTGAAAGAGTGGTTGTATGGAAGTGACCACAGTGTACGCTTTTAGGTAATAGGGACCACCCCTCGATTTTTGTAACTTTTTATGTGAAGCAGATGGAAAGTTTGTTTCTTCGGCAAAGTTGTTGGTTATTGAAAATGTTGTCGTCTGAAAGTGACCACAGTGTCCGCTTTTGTGTGTGAGTGACCACCCCCTCGATTTTTGTAACTTTTTGTGTGAAGCAAATGGAAAGTTGGTTTCTTCGGCAAAATTGTTGGTTATCGAAAGAGTTGTCGTTTGAAAGTGACCACAGTGTACACTTTTGTGTGTGAGTGACCACCCCCTCGATTTTTGTAACTTTTTGTGTGAAGCAGATGGAAAGTGGTTTCTTCGGCAAAATTGTTTGGTTATTGAAAGTGTTGTCGTCTGAAAGTGACCACAGTGTACGCTTTTGTGTGTGAGTGACCACCCCCTCGATTTTTGTAACTTTTTATGTGAAGCAGATGGAAGTTTGTTTCTTCGGCAAAGTTGTTGGTTATTGAAAATGTTGTCGTCTGAAAGTGACCACAGTGTCCGCTTTTGTGTGTGAGTGACCACCCCTCGATTTTTGTAACTTTTTGTGTGAAGCAAATGGAAAGTTGGTTTCTTCGGCAAAATTGTTGGGTTATCGAAAGAGTTGGTCGTTTGAAAGTGACCACAGTGTACACTTTTGTGTGTGAGTGACCACGCCCATCGATTTTTTGGTAACTTTTTGTGTGAAGCAGATGGAAAGTTGGTTTCTTCGGCAAATTGTTGGTTATTGAAAGTGTTGTCGTCTGAAAGTGACCACAGTGTACGCTTTTGTGTGTGAGTGACCACCCCCTCGATTTTTGTAACTTTTATGTGAAGCAGATGGAAAGTTTGTTTCTTCGGCAAAGTTGTTGGTTATTGAAAATGTTGTTGTCTGAATGTGACCACAGTGTACGCTTTTGTGTGTGAGTGACCACCCCCTCGATTTTGTAACTTTTTGTGTGAAGCAGATGGAAAGTTGGTTTCTTCGGCAAAGTTGTTGGGTATTGAAAGAGTTGGTTGTCTGAATGTGACCACAGTGTACACTTTTGTGTGAGAGTGACCACTCCCCTCGATTTTTGTAACTTTTTATGTGAAGCAGATGGAAAGTTGGTTTCTTCGGCAAAGTTATTGGTTATCGAAAGAGTTGTCGTCTGAAAGTGACCACAGTGTCCGCTTTGTGTGTGTGAGTGACCGACCCCTCGATTTTTTGTAACTTTTTATGTGAAGCAGATGGAAAGTTGGTTTCTTCGGCAAAGTTGTTGGTTATTGAGAGAGTGTTGTGCAGAAGTGACCACAGTGTACGCTTTTGTGTGTGAGTGACCACCCCCTCGATTTTTTTAACTTTTTGTGTGAAGCAGATGGTAAAGTAGGTTTCTTCGGACAGAGTTGTTGGTTAAGTTGTAATTGAGAGTGTTTGTGAAGAAGTGACCACAGTGTACACTTTTGTGTGTGAGTGACCACCCCTCGATTTTTGTAACTTTTTATGTGAAGCAGATGGAAAGTTGGTTTCTTCGGCAAAGTTGTTGGTTTATCGAAAGAGTTGTCGTTTGAAAGTGACCACAGTGTACACTTTTGTGTGTGAGTGACCACCCCTCGATTTTTTTAACTTTTTGTGTGAAGCAGATGGAAAGTTGGTTTCTTCGACAGAGTTGTTGTTAAGTTGTTAATTGAGAGTGTTGTGCAGAAGTGACCACAGTGTACACTTTTGTGTGTGAGTGACCACCCCCTCGATTTTTGTAACTTTTTAGTGTGAAGCAGATGGAAAGTTGGTTTCTTCGGCAAAGTTGTTGGTTATCGAAAGAGTTGTCGTTTGAAAGTGACCATAGTGTACACTTTTGTGTGTGAGTGACCACCTCCTCAATTTTTTTAACTTTTTGTGGTGAAGCAGATGGAAGAGTTATGGTTTTTTCGGCAAAGTTGTTCGGTATTGATGATTTTCTGTAGAGTGTCACACGGGAAGAGGTGTTTTTTTCGAAAAGGTGTATAATGATGATTGCGGGGTCCAGGGGGCGGCAGCCCTTGGATGAAAATATAAATAAATGGAAAGACGGTATTAGGCGTTACAAAAGAAGTTATTGTTTCGGGCTAACTTAACTGTAAAAAGTGGGAGTGTCACACGAGGAAGAGGTGTTTAGTTGAAAAGGTGGTAAGAGTTGTTATTGCGGGGGTCCAGGGGGGCGGCAAGCCCTGGCATGGAAAAATAAATAATGGAAAGACGAATGTTAGGCATTAAAAGAAGAAGGTGATGTTTTGTATAACTTTCATAAGCATGTTTGAGCGGAGCGAAGCGATTTTCGTATAGCTCTTTAGCCAGATAGATGTTCGTCTCTAATTTCCTGTTTGTCTGAACATGTGTTAGTCTCTAACAGGTGTCTGCCCGGTCTAGCTTGCTAGGATGCGACGTGGCACGAAGTGCCACAGGATGCAGACTAGTAACATATTATTAATGACGAGATGTCTGTCTGTTTGTCCGCTATTTACCGTCAAAACAAAAGTTCAGAGCAAAAAAAAAAAAAAAAAAAAAAAACACTTTTTGATATGTTGTAGGGAATGGTCTGAAACGTGGAGAAAACGTGGTCCGGTGAAAAGTCTGTTCGGAGATAGTGAAGTTATGACTGTGGGGAGGTGGAAAATGGCAGAATCGGAATAACTCGGTTATTTTGAGAGAAGGAGCGTCGGTGGGGAAGAAGAAATGTTCCGTTTATTGCGGTGAACAAAGTTGCAGAAGAAAGTTTTTTCTAACTTTTCATCGGGAGGTGGTAGAGTGGATTTTTATGGGTTTTTTTTGAGGGTCTGGAAAATGTTTTAAATTGTTGGAGCGACTGTTTTACAGAAGCTAGAGGGGAGAGTGTGAGGGTTTCAACGAAAGGTAACAATCCTACGAATCGAGGAAAAAAAAAATTAGGAAATTCGGATCAATTTCGAGCGAGTGAGAGCTCTCCAAGTGGGTCATTTCTGAGCTACTCCAACGTACAGTGATCGATGATGATTTTGAGTTTTTCTTTGGTAAAATGGATTTGTTTTCGGGGAAAGTTGTATGGGTTTGAGAGGTGAGTGGTGTGGTTGAATAGAAGTGACCACAGTGTACGCTTTTTGTGTGAGTGACCACCCCCTCGATTTTTGTATCTTTGGCTGTGAAGCAGAAAGAGAGTTCGTTTCTTCGGCAAAGTTGTTGGGTATTGAAAGAGTGGTTGTATGGAAGTGACGACAGTGTACGCTTTTAGGTAATAGTGACCACCCCTCGATTTTTGCAACTTTTTGTGTGAAGCAGATGGAAAGTGGGTTTCTTCGGCAAAGTTATTGGTTATCGAAACAGTTGTCGTCTGAAAGTGACCACAGTGTCCGCTTTTGTGTGTAAGTGACCACCCCGTCGATTTTTTTTAACTTTTTATGTGAAGCAGATGGAAAGTTGGTTTCTTCGGCAAAGTTGTTGTTAATTGAGAGAGTGTTTGTGGAGAAGTGACCACAGTGTACGTTTTGTGTGTAAGTGACCACCCCCTCGATTTTTGTAACTTTTTGTGTGAAGCAGATGGAAGCTTCGTTTCTTCGGCAAAGTTGTTGGCATTGAAAGAGTGGTTGTATGGAAGTGATCACAGTGTATGCTTTTAGGTAATAGTGACCACCCCCTCGATTTTTGCAACTTTTTGTGTGGAAAGTTGGTTTTTTTGGCAAAGTTGTTGGTTATTGAAAGAGTGGTTGTATGGAAGTGACCACAGTGTACACTTTTCTGTGTGAGTGACCACCCCCTCGATTTTTGTAACTTTTTATGTGAAGCAGATGGAAAGTTGGTTTCTTCGGCAAAGTTGTTGGTTATCGAAAGAGTTGTCGTTTGAAAGTGACCACAGTGTACGCTTTTGTGTGTGAGTGACCACCCCTCGAATTTTGTAACTTTTTATGTGAAGCAGATGGAAAGGTAGTTTCTTCGGCAAAGTTGTTCGGTATTGAAACAGAGTTGTGGCATGAGTTGTAGAAGCGTACGGGATTCACCAAAAATTGATGGTTTTCAGCAGAGTGTAACACGGGAAGAGGTGTTTTGTTCGAAAAGGTGTAAGAGTGGTGATTGCGCGGGGTCCACGGGGCGGCAGCCCTTGGCATGAAAAATATAAATAATGGAAAGACGATATTAGGCGTTACAAAAGAAGAAGTTATTGTTTCGGGCTAACTTAACTGTAAAAATGTGGGAGTGTCACACGGAAAGAGGTGTTTAGTTCGAAAAGGTGTAAGAGTGGTGATTGCGGGGGTCCAGGGGGCGGCAGCCCCCTGGCATGAAATAAATAATAAAAAGACGATATTAGGCGTTACAAAAGATGAAGGTGTTGTTGTGGGCTAAGTTAACTGTAAAAATGTGGGAGTGTCACACGGGATGAGGTGTTTTGCATGAAAAGGTGTATTATATGAGATTGCGGGGGTCCAGGGGCGGCAGCCCCCTGGCATGAAAAATAAATAATGAAAAGACGATAGTAGGCATTACAAAAGAAGAAGGTGTTGTTTGGGGCTAACTTTTCATAAGAATGTTTGAGCGGAGCGAAGCTCCGCTCAAACCATTCGAATGCAGAGGGGTCGAAGACCCCGATCGTTATAAATGTGGGGTGCCCTTATGGGCACGGGATACACCTAGTACTATATTATAATGACGAGATGTCTGTCTGTTTGTCCGCTATTTACCGTCAAAACAAAAGTTCAGAGCAAAAAAAAAAAAAAAAAACACTTTTTGATATGTTGTAGGGAATGGTCTGAAACGTGGAGAAAACGTGGTCCGGTGAAAAGTCTGTTCGGAGATAGTGAAGTTATGACTGTGGGGAGGTGGAAAATGGCAGAATCGGAATAACTCGGTTATTTTGAGAGATGGAGCGTCGGTGGGGAAGAAGAAATGTTCCGTTTATTGCGGTGAACAAAGTTGCAGAAGAAAGTTTTTTTCTAACTTTTCATCGGGAGGTGGTAGAGTGGATTTTATGGGTTTTTTTGAGGGTCTGGAAAATGTTTTAAATTGTGGGCAGACTGTTTTTTTAGAAGACTAGAGGAGTGTGAGGGGAGTGGTGAGCGAAGCTCCGCTCAACATTAAGTCGAATGCGAGGGGTCGAAGCACCCGATGTTATAAATTGGGGGTGCTTAGGCGGGATACCTTAGTACGTAATATTATAGAGAGATGTTCTTGTCTTTCTTTATTTTGTTGTTGTCCGTATTTACGTCAAAATGAAGTTAGAGAAAAAAAAAAAAAAAAAACACTTTTTGATTGTTGAGGGAATGGTCTGAAACGTGGAGAAACATGGTCGCGAAAAGTTGTTCGGAGATATGTGAAGTTATGGACTGTGGGAGGTGGAAAATGGGCAGAATGGAATATCGTTATTTGAGAGAAGAGCGTTCCGGTGGGGAAGAGAAATGTTTCCGTATTTGCGGTGACAAAGTTGCAAAGAAGTTTTTTCTAATTTTCATCGGGAGTGGTAGAGTGGATTTATGGGTTTTTTTTGAGGTCTGGAAATGTTTTTAAATTGTGGAGCGCTGTTTTGGAAGGTGGTTGAGGGTGAGCGGGCTCAAATGAAAGGTTTGAGGTACGCAGCGAAGAAAAAAAACTGGAAAAAAATTGGGGTCAATTTGTGGAGTTAAGGTGGTAAGTAAGGTGTGACCCACCACGGGAAAGTTTCTTGTAATTGCGAGCGGGGCTGTTAGAAAACTTAGAGGAATTTGAGGGTTCAAGGAAAGGTAAACAATACGTAACAAATCGAGGAAAAAAAAAATTTAGGAAATTCGTCAAATTTCGAGCGAGTGGGAAGCTCTCGGCAAGTGGGCATTTTTGAGCTACTGCCAAAGTACAAGTATCGATGATGATTTTGAGTTTGTTCTTTGGGTAACATGGATTGTTCGGGGAAAGTTGTATGGGTTTGAGAGGTGATGGTGTGTTGAATAACGAAGTGAACAGGTGTAGCTTGTTGTGAGTGACACCCCTCGATTTTGGTAACTTTTTTTTGTGGAAGCAGATAGAGAATTGGTTTCTTCGCAAAGTTGTGGTTAGTGAAAGAGTGGTTGTAGATGGAAGTGACACAGGTGGTCGCCGCTTTTGTGTGTGGGTGACCCCACTCGATTTTTTTTAACTTTTTGTGTGAAGGCAATGGGAGTTGAGTTATATGGTTCTTTAGACAAGTTATTTATTAATGAAATAGGGTGGTTGTAGTGAATGACCACAGAGTGTCGCTTTTGTGTGTGATGACACCTCATTCGATTTTTTTGGTAACTTTTTGTGTGAAGACAATGGAAAGTTGGTTTCTTCGCAAAATTGTTCGGTTATGAAAGAGTTGTCCGTTTGAAAAGTGAGCAAAGTGTACTTTTGGTGTGGTAGTGACCACCCCAAGTCGATTTCTTTGTAACTTTTGTGTGAAGGGAGATAGAAAGTTGGTTTGCTTCGGACAAATGTTTGGTTTATTTGAAGTGTTTGTTCGTCTGAAAAGTGACCAAAGTGTAACCGCTTTGTGTGTGAGTGAACCCCCCTCGATTTTTGGTACTTTTTATGTGAAGCAGATGGAAGTTTAGTTATCTTTCGGCACTAGTTGTTGGTTATGAAATGTGTTTGGTCTGAATGTGACGACAGTGTACGGTTTTGTGTGGAGTGACAGCAACCCGGGTGCGATTTTTGTAACTTTTTGTGTGAAGCAGTGGAATTGGTTTCTCGGCAAAAGTTGTTGGGTATTGACAAGAGGGTGGTTGTATGAATGAACAAGTTGTACATTTTGTGTGAAGAGTAC
>NW_023503633.1:0-7483 GCF_014529535.1 Bradysia coprophila | reverse complement strand
ACATGTATGCTCAACGGTACGAAATTTGAATCTTCTTTCGTGGTAATGAGACGATTCATGTCGATTGATTTATCCAACAAGAGTATGTTATGGTCAAAGTCAAAGTAATTATATTTAGTTTACGTATAAGCTCCAGTTCCTGGTATTCACCACAGATTATCGGCAGTGTAACTGTAATTGTTAGAAGAATCTGCATTTTTCAGTCAAAACTTCTGATTTTCTGAGTAAGGCTATAAGGTGTCCTGTTATTCCCGCGGACGCTTTCGATATGTATTCAGTGACCGCTCGAATTAGACTAACTGGTTGCATCAAGTAAACTGTTAACGATTCCCAAAATAATCACTTATCGTTAATAAAAATCATGAATTATTAATTGGTAAGCCATTTTGTGTGGAATATGCAGTAATATCAAGTGTGACAAATGGAAACGGGTAATAAATATTTACAATAATTATTTAGATTATTATAAATCGACATTTACAGCACCCCAAAATCATTTAAAATGAGTCGAATCTATTGTTGGAAAAATTGCTGTAGTCGATTACTTTTAATGTTAAATTGCTAGTTAACTAATAACTAATAACATTACGTCCTTTTTCGAATTTTTATTTTGATAACACGGCATTTGGAAGCACTTGCTATTTGCTAATGTACTATTTGTGCTATAACACTTCATTTCATTTTTGGGGTGAATAAACTAGATCTCACCATTAGTTTAAGACTGAATTCGAGTTTTAATGTAGTTAGTAGCGACAATATTGATAATGCTTACAGCCCCTGAGCTGTTCATGAGAACCAGCACCAGCGTCAGCCAGGGCTTGTGGAACAGTGAGGACTTAAGATTTACATTGGAATTGGTAGAGGAACAAATTGTAAGATTTACAGTGTAAAATTTATGGCTCTCGATAATTTCTGCATTGAGCAATAGTAGCTAAAAGTAAAAATTTCACCATTTTAAAAGACTCCTTTGCGAAGCAACCGAGGAAGCCTTTGAATGGTTATCCCAGACTAGTTTTGCAAACCCTATTGAACAACAAAAAAATTATTTTTGAATCAAAGTTTTCTGTTACATTTTCAGAAATTCCACTTTTAGACTGCCATCGGTGAACTTTGGACGCTTTCATACCTTACTAGTATGAGTATTTTCCGTCAATGTGGTTGCTTATATGGTAGCTTAGAGTCTCAGCTGTACAACGATACCAAATATGGTATGCGGATGATACTGCACTGCACTATGCATTTGATACCCCAGAAGAACTGGAATGCAAAGAGATGCTTCACTGTTGAACGATTGGTTATGCCGCAATGTTCTGACAATGAACGTCGGAAAAACATGCTGTTTGGAAAAGCCAGGCATCTTCTCGACCTCAACATTAAAATAAACGACGAGAACATCAAACGAGTCAGAACATTCAAATACCTCGGCTTAGTTCTTGATGAAAACTTGTCATTCAGCATCGATCATGTGATGAAAATGATACGTCCATTCATTCCGCTGATGTGGAGAAGAGGGAAGTATATTCCAACTGGAAAGCGAAAACAACTTTTCGTATGTGCAGAGCCATATCGCATATATGTTGCCGATATACAGTGCCGGATCCAAAGCGAAGTTAAATCGGTTATAAAGATTGCAGAATCGTTGCATCAAAGCTCTATACCGCTTGCCACATCTTACTCGCTCGACGTACCTTTATTCAACTAGCGTTCTGCCGGTTGAAAAACTTGCTGTAGTCGAAAGGGTCACTCAACTTCATAAAATTGTGAATAGACTCACTAAGCACAATTTCGATATTCGACTAAATCGTGAGTTTCACTCGTATCTCACTCGTCAGTCTGAAAACTTAAGATGCCCTGGTAATCATCCAGTCTTAAAGCAAGCGACGTACGAATATAACAGTTTTTGTAAGAGCCTTCGTCAGATCAAGTGTATTAAAACCTTTAAATGTAAACTGAAAATCGAAGTTATGAGGAGCTCCGGTGATTACAATGTAATTTCGCCTTTCTTTTATCTGAACTGAAATGTGCAATCTAGTTTACTTGATTTTTTTAATTGACCTGAAGCACAGCACCTAGCAGGGTAGTAGAGGTTTTTACACGTCAAACAGAGTAGTATGTTGGTACCAATAATACCATTAGCAGCCCTAATGGTAATTTTGCAATGACATTATGAAACAAGTAAGGCCACTAACGTGGCCTACCCGTTTCTCCATTTTTTTAGTTGTTTAAAAAAAATTTCTCAAGAGCTCAAATCAAGATATACTACAGATATTTTAGACAAATTATGGAAAATATTCCAGCACAACTTTAAAAAAAATGTCAAGCTGCGCTTCATGGCATTTATCAATTGCCATTTAAAAGAGTCTTTAGACCCGTACGAAGTACTGGGGTTTTATAGGTTTACGCATACGTTTGTAACACGTCGAATTGGACTCCCTGAGTAAGGGAAACCTACTATGGTTGTCCAGAGATACTAAATTAGTAAAAAAAATGTCTGTCTGTCTGTCTGTCTGTCTGTTCGTCTGTGGGTTCTCTAACTTGAGTAAAACGCATCCGATTTAAAAAGTCTTTTTTTCTTCGTTTAGTAATGTGAAAATACAGGCTAAGTTCGAAGATGGGTGATTTCGGATAGACCTCTCCGGAGCTGGGGCCCAATAAGTGCCTAAGTGTTTTTCGACGATATCTCCAGACATTTAAACACTACACTTGTCAGTGATACGTCAAATGAAAGGTATTTACAATACCGATCGACAAAAAAAGTTTATGGAAATCGGTTGACCGACTCGTGAGTTAGCCCATGATGTGAACCAGGTACAGGGCGGGAAGCAGTTTCTGCTTGTAGGACGGTTAAATTTAAACGGATCTCAACTGTGTTTGCTTTATTAGATAGGCATTAACGGGCCAATCAAGGAAAAAAAAGTTTATGAAATTTGGTTGACCAGAACGTGAGCTAGGTTCCTTCCAGTGAGCTTATATCCGTCTACTCGGCAGTACAATGAATTTGGTGTATTTTGACAATATTTCGAGTATATTTTGACCGAATTTCATGATTTTTTTTGTTTGAAAGGTTTGAAACTTAGAACTAAAAAGACTATGAGAAAAGTTTTACATGTTATTGACTGAAGCCGAACTAAAAATATGTTTCTAACAAAAAGGATGTATCTTGTGGGTTCATTTACAAGAATATATAGAGATCTAAAACTTTAAATTAAGACAGTTTTGCTAACAATTCACTTTTTAGACTTACCAGAAACGCCCTTTTTCAAAAAATCGTCTGTATTTAATGTATATGTTCGTTGACTTTGTTCTCTCATTTATTTACAAAAAATAAAAAGATCTAATAAAATCCACCTTCGAAACCGTCCGGGCACTTTTTTGTGAAATACACTTATAGGACAAACCGAGTGAGATATCTGAGAGTGTTTTGGAAAAACGGTCTCAAACGTCGTATCGCCTAGCCCCTGCGAGCCCGTTTTTCAAAAACGGCCTTCGAGGTACTTCTAGCCGACCGCATTTTCGAAAAACGACCTCGTTGATTCTACTTGCTTACCACTGAGAGACCGTTTTTGAAAAACAGCCTCGTTGGTCGTAGCGGCCGATTCCTGGGAGGCCGTTTTTGAAAAACGGCCTCGTAGGTCTTATCGCCTGATTCCTGGGAGGCCGTTTTTGAAAAACGGCCTCGTAGGTCTTATCGCCTGATTCCAGGGAGGCCGTTTTTGAAAAACGGCCTCGTAGGTCTTATCGCCTGATTCCTGGGAGCGCGTTTTTGAAAAACGGCCTCGTAGGTTTTATCGCCTGATTCCTGGAGGCCATTTTGAAAAACGGCCTCGTAGGTCTTATCGCCTGATTCCTGGGAGGCCGTTTTTGAAAAACGTCCTCGTAGGTCATACGAGGGGACCTCCAGGAGGCCTGCGGACAGACAGACTCAAAAAATTTCTTGGACCAGCCCCAGACATAACTCATTAGTAGTAATAACAGATAAACAGATGAACAAATAAATATACAAATAGAAAGATAGATAGAAATTTAGATAGAAAGATAGATAGAAAAATAGATAGATAGATAGATAGATAGATAATACTGCTATACTTCTGTATTATCTACTGATGTTGGGGTGCGGACAGACAGACTCAATTTTTTTTGAAGACCCGTTTCTCGTCAGAAAAAAAGGGATGGAAATTTTGCGTACTTCGATTAAAATACTACTTTATTTTTTTCTATTACCCTGCTAGGTGCTTTGCCTGAAGCGACTCTGTGATATATGTAGACTAACGTTAAGACAAAATTCTGAAAAAATTCTTAAATTAGGAATAAGGATTGCGATAAGGATTGCGAAAATGTTTTTTTACTTTTTATAAGCTTTAATGTTTTTTGTGTATTTATATTGTTTAATTAAATTTTCCCATGTTTTTTAGTATTCCACACATTATAACAATGAATGATAATGAATAAATGATTTAAAAAAAAATATGCCATACTTTATGCTGTATAATAAATATTGATGAAAAAGTTTTGCATCGAGGTCACTCCACTTGCAAATCTAGAGCTATCTAGAGGAATTACCTATTTTCCTATTTTCCTGATGTTAACTTACACGTTTATTTAAAAATTTTAAGCCTCACCTTGTTAGCAGAACTGTTCCATGTAAAATCTGCAGGATGACGTCTGTTATCGATAACAGAAGGGAAAATAGCGACTCTGATTAATGCGTTTTTTTATAGCAAAACGCATGTTCAAATAAATGAAGTAAAAGATTCGAAATCAATGTCTTACCATACTTACATCAAATGAAGGAGTAGAGACGATACTAAGTCAAACTGATGATATGCTGTCTGTGAAACGTTAGACGTAGCAAATTCTTCAGAAAATTAAAGGCCCGCGACAGGTCTGATCGAACTGAAATATGAAGCTACGTCAATATGATTAGAAATGAACCAGAATTGAAAATGTTTTATGCCTTTACTGAATTTACGTGAAAAGACTAGTAAAAGACCAGGGAAATCAAAAGTCAGGTTTCAGGTAAATCCCAGAATTCACGTGAAATCTGAAGCAGGGCCTATTATTGGTTTATTTACCGAATTCACTGAATTTATTGAAACAAAATTTGGTAAATTTCAGGACATTTTGGTAAATTTTGGATATAAGTTACAATTTATTTTTAAATCGATCCTCCCTAATCATCATGTCATCAAAAAATCGACTCAAGAGACATTCCTGCAATATATTGCTTCATTGGTTGTACTCACAGAGAGGAGAATCCTTCTAGCTGAAATATTTTCCAGTTCTTCAGCGATGCTTTTTGGGTCTCGTCTGTTTACTAGCAATGGACGCATCAAAAAACTCTCAAGAAAAGCTTCCACAGTTTTTATTCACTCAGTGGTGGTGTGTGAGTTAAATTGTCTGTCGGAAAGGGCCGTCGTTCCTAGGAAACTATTATGTGCCTAACAGACGTAACGTTAAAAGTTTGTGTCAGTCGAAGGGCACAGATTTCTTTGAAAATGGCTTTAATTAAGTCAAGGCTGTTTTTATGAGCATTTTACGGGGTATGGAGAACAGGAGGTCTGAAAATGTAGATTTTCATAGAGAGATTCTTATAATTAGAAATTTCAAGGTTCAAAGGCAAAAGTTTTTGAAGAATCTTAATTCGTTAACTTTTCTTTACCTTTAAAACAGATTCGTAGTTACATGATATCAACCAACTCAATACCAACGGATTGTATCGCTTTCTTCCAATTAGAATAGAATTGAGCCATCGATATTTGTCAATAACATGGCTACACTGACTGTCGCCATCCAAAATTAGTTAATTAATTTTTCCGTTCATTCATTCATCTATTCGTCCATATGACGTACATATTTGAATTTTCGAAACCTACGCCGCGGGTGTTTCTGTACAAAGTGGAAAGTGCTCTTGGTAACTGAACAGCATTTCTTCTTTCGTTTCGGTTATATATTCTTCTACATCGTATGTAGTGTTTTTGCAGATTCTATTTATATTGTGGATAGCTGCTGTCTCCAATTTAAAAATAATCAAACTCTTAACACTCCTACAGTACGTGGGATAAATAAAATATATGTTATTGGACAGATGCGTCAAGATTATTTATTTTCTGGAGAACCAACAGCACCTAGCATAGTAAAATATTGTTCAAGTCTCTAATAGAGAAACATTTACACTAACGGCATGACCATCAAACAGTGTACAAATGAAGAATTGCATGATACACTGTCGCAATCTATTACCCTACTCACATAATCAATATTCTACTGCTTTCCTTGGGATTGAGTGTCGATTTTTCAGAACAGTACAGAAGAGCCTATGAGAATGAGTACCACATGTGCGCGAAATTAGGCGGTTCGCCTTGGGCTCTCACAAACATCGCACACATGTATTACTCATTTACATAGGCTCTGCTGTAATCTACTATTAATATTATTTTGCTTAGGAGTAATTGAAACTGAAGAGAAGGAAATCGAAATTGGAAGAGGAAATTGGTTCTGAATAAGCTGTTGATAAATTCTCTCTTTATTCTTCGAAATAAAACAAAAATGAGATAAAAAATGCAAGCAGTTTTTTCGGCTTTCCGAGATCTCCATTGACATAGACTTAGACTGTGTCGATTAGAATTCGTTCGAAGAAAACTCCAAGAGTTCTTATGATTTCGTTCACATGCATTTGATTCAGGGGATCACTGAAATTGCCACGGGTACTCGCGAATCCATGGAACATGTCATCGAATCGTCTGTGGCCGCTGTTATCACCAAAATTATTTCGTAACACTTGGTAGAAAGGCAACTGTTTGAAATACAAAGATCGATAACTACACCACAAGATAAATTATTTTTCATGTTTTGTACCATATCCGGTTGATCACGCGACGGCATCAAATACATTGGCATCCTGACCGAATATGCTTCGTCATTCGAAACTAAAGACGGGTGAACAATAGCGCTCGCCTTGAAATAATCAGAGAGTTCCATGGCAGCGTCTGTACCAGTTCGTCCTCCCCAGCACATACCGAATATCGCAAACTCTTGCACGCCCTGACTTTGATAATACCTCACTGTGTTAATCAAATCCGGCTTCACGATTGTTTCCCAATCCCCAACGCGTTGTATGAAAGCGGCACGTTCTATCGGACTATAAGTGCAGCAATGAAATATGTGAGAAAAATATACAGAAAAGTACAATTCGTCACTTACGTTATGGGCACATTTATGTCCCAATGATCGCCACGAAAGAAATCGGGCAAAGCGACTCTAAAACCACCAGCTTGAACGGCCATGTGGTCAGTAATTTGTTTCATATTAGAGCTTGAAAATCCAAAAATGTCATGGACAGCAATGAGCATTCGCCTTTTATCAATGTTATCGGGGGCCTCGTAAACAGGTAGATTGCCAATATTGATGAAATGGCCGCGAGGAATATAATCGGCGTAAACTGATCTGCTCTGCAAATTTTTAAAAAGTAAAAAAAAATTGATTT
>NW_023503632.1:2957069-3012590 GCF_014529535.1 Bradysia coprophila | reverse complement strand
AAATTTCCGATTTATAAATAGC
Organism: Bradysia coprophila; assembly: GCF_014529535.1. Classification (NCBI taxonomy): domain Eukaryota; kingdom Metazoa; phylum Arthropoda; class Insecta; order Diptera; family Sciaridae; genus Bradysia; species Bradysia coprophila. The sequence continues at coordinate 3,012,568 of NW_023503632.1, read as the reverse complement.
GAGCATGTAGAATAATTTCGTCAGTCGGTGCGTAGTTCTCGAATAGTAAACATCTCTTCCCCAAAAATTACGTTTGGTAGTCAATTATAGCCTTGGTAGTCCAACTACTACCAAATTTTCGAATTGCAATGTTAACTGTGAGCTATCGGTGATCAGATAACAAATAATTATTATTTGCCTGGTGTCGATATGCTCATGGTGGCTTTGCAATTTTGAATGTCAATCCATCTCGCAACTACCAACTACCAAAGCTACCGACTACCAAATTTCGATTTATAAATAGCGAGCATGTAGAATAATTTCGTCAGTCGGTGCGTAGTTCTCGAATAGTAAACATCTCTTCCCCAAAAATTACGTTTGGTAGTCAATTATAGCCTTGGTAGTCCAACATACCAAATTTTCGAATTGCAATGTTAAACGGTGAGCTATCGGTGATCAGATAACAAATAATATTATTTGCTGGTGTCGATATGCTCATGGGTGGCTTTGCAATTTTGAATGTCAATCCATCTCGACAACTACCAACTACCAAAGCTACCGACTACCAAATTTCCGATTTATAAAATAGCCGAGCATGTAGAATAATTTCGTCAGTCGGTGCGTAGTTCTCGAATAGTAAGACATCTCTTTCCCCAAAAATTACGTTTGGTAGTCAATTATAGCCTTGGTAGTCCAACTACCACAAATTTTCGAATTGCAATGTTAACGGTGAGCTATCGGTGATCAGATAACAAATAATTATTATTTGCCTGGTGTCGATATGCTCATGGTGGCTTTGCAATTTTGAATGTCAATCCATCTCCAACTACAACTACCAAAGCTACCGACTACCAAATTTCCGATTATAAATAGCCGAGCATGTAGAATAATTTCGTCAGTCGGTGCGTAGTTCTCGAATAAGTAAACATCTCTTCCCCAAAAATTACGTTTTGGTATCAATTATAGCCTTGGTAGTCCAATACCAACTACCAAATTTTTGAATTGCAATGTTAACTGTGAGCTATCGGTGATCAGATAACAAATAATTATTATTTGCCTGGTGTCGAATATGCTCATGGTGGCTTTGCATTTTTGAATGTCAATCCATCTCGCAACTACCAACTACCCAAAGCTACCGACTACCAAATTTCCCGATTTATAAATAGTCGAGCATGTAGAAATTAATTTCGTCAGTCGGTGCGTAGTTCTCGAATAGTAAACATCTCTTCCCCAAAATTACGTTTGGGTAAGTCAATTATAGCCTTGGTAGTCCAACTACCCAAATTTTTCGAATTGCAATGTTAACTGGTGAGCTATCGGTGATCAGATAAACAAATAATTATTATTTGCCTGGTGTCGATATGCTCATGGTGGCTTTGCAATTTTGAATGTCAATCCATCTCGCAACTACCAACTACCAAAGCTACCGACTACCAAATTTCCGATTTATAAATAGCCGAGCATGTAGAATAATTTCGTCAGTCCGTGCGTAGTTCTCGAACAGTAAACATCTCTTTCCCCAAAAAATTACGTTTGGTAGTCAATTATAGCCTTGGTAGTCCAACTACCAAATTTTCGAATTGCAATGTGAACGGTGAGCTATCGGTGATCAGATAACAAATAATTATTATTTGCCTGGTGTCGATATGCTCATGGGTGGCTTTGCAATTTTGAATGTCAATCCATCTCGCAACTACCAACTACCAAAGCTACCGACTACCAAATTTCCGATTTATAAATTGCCGAGCATGTAGAATAATTTCGTCAGTCGGTGCGTAGTTCTCGGAATAGTAAACATCTCTTCCCAAAAATTACGTTTGGTAGTCAATTATAGCCTTGGTAGTTCAACTACCAAATTTTCGAATTGCAATGTTAACTGTGAGCTATCGGTGATCAGATAACAAATAATTATTATTTGCCTGGTGTCGATATGCTCATGGTGGCTTTTGCATTTTTGAAATGTTAATCCAGCTCGCAACTACCAACTACCAAAGCTACCGACTACCAAATTCCGATTTATAAATAGTCGAGCATGTAGATTAATTTCGTCAGTCGGTGCGTAGTTCTCGAATAGTAAACATCTCTTCCCCAAAAATTACCTTTGGAAGTCAATTATAGCCTTGGTAGTCCAACTACCAACTACCAAATTTTCGAATTGCAATGTTAAACTGTGAGCTATCGGTGATCAGATAACAAATAATTATTATTTGCCTGGTGTCGATATGCTCATGGTGGCTTTGCAATTTTAAATGTCAAATCCATCTCGCAAACTACCAACTACCAAAGCTACCGACTACCAAAATTTCCGATTTAATAAAATAGCCGAGATGTAGAATAATTTCGTCAGTCGGTGCGTAGTTCTCGAATAGTAAACATCTCTTTCCCCAAAAAATTACGTTTTGTAGTCAATTATAGCCTTGGTGGTCCAACTACCAACTACCAATTTTCGAATTGCAATGTTAACGGTGAGCTATCGGTGATCAGATAACAAATAATTATTATTTGCCTGGTGTCGATATGCTCATGGTGGCTCGAAACTACCAACCACCAAAAATAGCAACTACCGACTGAGAGCTACCAAAACTACCAAATTTGTGGAACAGACAGACAGACAGACAGACAGACAGACGGACAGACAGACAGACAGACAGACAAACCGGCCATAATAGGGTATTTTTTCTAGAAGAAAAAAGACCTAAAAACAATTTAACAAATGAAATTAGGGGCCATTCACAAATTGCGCACTCACCTTAGGGGGGAGGGGGGTTAGCGAAAAGCGTGCGAAAACGTGCGCCGGGGGGAGGGGGGGAGAAACAAAAGCGTGCGCACTGTTTTTGTGTACAAAAACTTTATTAAACAGTTCTCCAAATTGGTTTTAATCTTGTTTCATTGTCATAAATTATACTACTCGAAGGTTGTTCGTCTTTATCTAAAAATTCACCGTCTACCTCCACACTCGGAAGCCACTCGACATCTTCTTCAACATTATAGCGGACTACAACTAACGACTCATTCCCTCGTGTTCCGAGAATTTTCACAGGCTTAACGATCTTTATGTTTTTTTTACAAATAAAATTGTCTTTCAAATGTCGTTTCATCGAGACAACGGAACTGAAATATTGATTGCACGAGCATGTTCGTGAATCGAATTTTGATTGCACCGAAGGACAATAGGTGTCATAAATGGCATGTGAATGCCCAATCTTTTGTAGTGTCACGAATAATGACGCATAGTTTCAATATCGTTGATGTTGGCGTGTTTCAATCCTTCGTTTGACTGTATTATAGGCGACGGTGGTGGCAAGCCGTCCTTGGGCAGAAATCGAAACAGAGAACTACGCCTTGGTTTACAGCAACGATTGTCAGAACATTTGAGTATTTGAAGCAAATACTGAGACTGATGCACATGTCGGCTGCACCACTTTTCGTCCTTCGAGATGATCGATGCCTGATCGATATCAGATTGTTCAGGCTTTATATATCTGGAAGTTAAGTAGCAAACAATAAGGTTTCAGAAAATCTCGTTTCCTGTCAGATACTCACTCAGCTACAGTCAAATGTCCATCAATAAGTGTATCTGACCAGACTTCTGCTAGAGCCTTGCCGGCGTATGAGAAATTCTGCTTCTCCAATTCTATATCAACAGTTTGTCCCTGACTGTTTAGGTGAGTGCCATAGTGATCGTGCGGAAGTATCAGGCCTGTCAATGCTCTGCTTAACGGCGCCATACGCCGTTCAATCCGGTTGAAGGCACTACGTCCTGGTGCATTGCACGCGATCATGATGGCATCTAAGTCTAGTTGCACGAAATGATGAACTGCCATGCTAATAACCTTTTCGTAGCGCGGATTTTCGTCTGGCCCACCTGTTTCAACACATTTTATAGCATTTATATAAAAAAAACTGTCGAAAATCAATATTTACCGTCCACAATACAAACAAGAACCGGTTTTGGTTTCAGTTTTCCACCGATCGTCGTATGTGTAAATTCGCTGAATTCAGACTTTTCGTAGATCTGTTCCAAATCCCGTGCGTGCGAAAAAGCTGTAGACGAAGAGTGCTTGGATGACCTGCACAAAAATCGTTGTAGGCTCATATGCAGTTTCTAGAGTAAGCATTACCTTATAGCCACAAACGTTGGACCTGAATAGCTTATCGCTGACGCATCGCCACCACCGTTTTGCCTTAATTTGACAAAATCCATAAACCGATGGAGTCAGTTTGTGTCCTTTCGCTATCACAAAGTCGTGATCGGGAAGCTTGACTCTACAAATTATTTTTGAGATAACTTATTGCTATGAACTTCTATAACAAATTAACTGATCTGATAAATACCTGTACTCCATGTGCATTAGCAATGGCGCTTGTTTGGATGCCGCTGGTAGGCCTATTGCAACCTTAGCTTTGTCATCCTGGCTAATGTATGTCACTTCATTCGGCCCTAATAACGAAGCCATACTGTCAATATGACTGATTGTTGTTTTGGCAAACCTTCCGTCCATATGATCTTTATGCAAGTCGTTATCAGGTCGGATTAGCTTCACTGGAACAGAGTTGACATGACGCTTTCCTTCGGTTGAATTAGCTCTCTTAGGCAATAGTCTCAAATACGTTGCACTCCGTGACAAATTATAACCATAATCTTCGCGCAGTTTTGTTACTAGATCATCAAGGGTTTTTACTGTTCTTATGGAATCGTCTCGACGCCTCTCGTGCGCTGCAGACCCATGCATGGCCAAGTCATGGCCCACTTTGCCTCGAATGCTCAATTTCTTCTTTAGATCTGGATTATTTTCGCATGCATTTTCAAGCGAAGCCTTTTTTCTAAGGCGTCGTTTCCGGTGTCGAATCATATCACGCTCTTTCTTTTTTAGTCGTTTCCTTAATGCTTCTAAATTCTTTGTCTTTAATTTCAGTTCACTTTCCATATTTTCGGTCAACAGTCCACAATCTCGACGCATTTTCAATGCTTTAACATCTGATAGTAACACCACAATCTCACTTTTTATGCTGCATTGAGCTGGAGTTGGGTTGGCTTTAACGCTCTGTACCTGGTCGGTTACATCGATTTGTGTTTCTTTGTTTGATGGTGCACCTTCTTCTTCAATAACATTCGAGGCGGCTGTTTTTTGAGAAGTCGTTGGATGTACTATTTCTTCATTTTCGACAACGGGACTTGATCGATTTGTCGATTCTTCAGGTGCTTTAACACTAAAACCATTTCCTTTTTCACTGGCACGAAGCCAAAGTGTATGAAGACTAACCTGCTTTCTTGCCTTAATTTTATTTAGTTCAGAAATTCTAGCCTCAATTAGACTAGCAACATTTGAATCGTTTTTGATGTTTGACCAAATGTTGTTCACATTGTCCTGAATCGATTGTTTCGATTTTGTTTCGGAATATGCTTTTGAATAAGCACAAAATAAGTCTTTATACAATTTTCCTCTATTGATGGAACTCATTTTAATCACGCAACACGTTGAGTAATACGAGATCACTACTGATTATTGACCATTCAGGTCTAATTTGATTTTTTGGAAATTTTCAAGTTTTTCTTGTAAATATTGTAGGATATCGTTCAACAATTGTTTTAATTTTTCACGCACGCTGCGGACGTCACTATCTTCATTGTTCTCAATAATTGAATTGATTCTTTCTAAGTCACGTAATATATCACTAATTGAATCTGGTATATTTTCGTAGGGAATTAAATCACAAATACTCGCTTCGAATGCATATTTTTGTTTTAATTCTTTCAGTTTATTGTCACAACGTTTGTTTGCCATTTTATATCGAACACATTTAGAACGCGCCACGATGACCGATATCTATCAACTGATTGCTAACAGCAGAGAGAGAAGAGAATTTTATTTTGCAACCACCAACGCTTAGATATTCTTTTATCTATTGTTTACTCCCCAAACCTGTTATCAACAACATAGTGTAAATTGTAAAATTGAAGGCTGCACTTTGTGCTTTCGAAAAAATCGTTTTATTACAATAAAACTAAATATGTTGGAATTAAATTTCTCTATTTTTCTATTTTAAAAAATTCGTGCGTAATTTCAGGGGGGGGAGGGGGGTGTGCCAAAAGCGTGCGAAAGCGTGCAAGGGGGGAGGGGGGGGGGTCAAAAATTCCGAATTTTGAGAGTGCGCAATTTGTGAATGGCCCCTTACTGTAAACATACATTCACTTGCTCACAAAACATTTGGCTATCGTCAACACAACACTACACTTAATGCGTACTTTCAATCAAGTGAACATGTGTTTTCGAGACATATGAGGACCGAAAGTAAAATGATGACAGTGACATTTACTTTCGGCCCGCAAATACACAAGCCCACGGGGCGAAAGTAAAATGATGACAGTGACATTTACTTTCGGCCCAAGGCCTGAATTTTTTTACTTTCGGTCACCATTTGAGGACCGAAAATACAAACTTTCGCAGTATTTGGCATAAAAAGCAGATTTTTTTCCTGGAAAAGTTTTATGACATCACTTCATTTGCAATCACCCCTGTGAAGATATATTCGGTGGAAATATCCAAAATTTCAAAGTACAGTATTTTTGGCACCAGTAACTCTGCCTCGTATTGTTTGCATATGATTTTTTTGTTCATACAGACTGGTGTGCAATCTTTGTGTGCAATGTGTTTTTCAAGTATAATTTTTATGATCGCACCATCACTTTTAGATACTTTTAGATAAGAAAGTGAGCTGTATGTATTAGGGTGGGTCGATTTTAACAACTTGAAAATCCACACCTAGTGGCATGTGTAGCTTGCCAAAACTAGTCAAACTGCATCATTAATTTTTCTTTTCCGAATACTTTTGAGTACCGCACAATAGATTGAATGGGTCTGTCAGGCTTCTTTGAAATTTTCATATAATTTTTTTTGAAAAAAGCTTTGGAAAGCCTTGTAGATGCTGAAATAGACTAAAACAAACAAAATCAACTTATTTTGAAAAAATCGGTGCAGTCGAAGTGAAAAAATGTACATTTTCTATATAAAATTGGGGGTCTGTCAACTTTGAACCACCATAATGTACAATAAACTTCCTCAAATTTGATTAAGTCTGTCTGTTAGAGTTAGAATGGGTAAAAACGACAATGATGTATATTGTCGGAATGTCTCAGATTGATTATTACCGAAGTAATAGTTCCAGAGGTCTATTAGAAAAAAAAATCATGTTAAAAACGTCATTTTTCGAAGTAGTAGATTCTGATGTTAGAACGAAATATGATCCTTCGAATCTACTACTACTACAACGCTACATAAATTCATTTCAGATTAGTTTGATATTTCCAAAGATCTCTTACACAAGTTGAGCAAACATCGAAAATCATGTCCGACCACGAAAAATAATGGGAACAAAGTGAGCAATCAACGTCTCGGGGAGCGTTATCATCTGAAGGCCGATTTGGCTTTATCAAGTCAAGCGTTTTAAGTGAAGAAAGCCTGCCAACAAAACTTGACATCATAAGGAGAGTATGTCTGAGTTACAACAATAAACTTGATGATGAAAACAAAAACGAACTGTTGGAGTTTTTTGTTCCTGATGTTGTACATGAGGTTCTTCTAATTTGGAAAAAGACACAAGAAAAATAAAAGAAACATATGACGATAGCGAAAAACTTTTTGATATTGCTCGCTGTAAATGTGTCAGAAATAGTGGTGACCGACAATTACGTTTAACTGAACTTCCTGAGCCAACAACGGAAATTTCTACAGATTTCCTTGCGACAACTGAAACTGAATTGGGAATAACTGGCAGTGAATAGAATCTGTAGAATGTTTTACATTTGAACACGCTCCAAAACGTTTACCATTCTATTTCGTGGTCGGACATGATTTTCGATGTTTGCTCAACTTGTGTAAGAGATCTTTGGAAATATCAAACTAATCTTAAATGCATTTATGTAGCGTTGTAGTAGTAGTAGATTCGAAGGATCATATTTCGTTCTAACATCAGAATCTACTACTTCGAAAAATGACGTTTTTAACATGATTTTTTTTTCTAATAGACCTCTGGAACTATTACTTCGGTAATAATCAATCATTGTCGTTTTTACCCATTCTAACTCTAACAGATAGATTTAATCAAATTTGAGGAAGTTTATTGTACATTATGGTGGTTCAAAGTTGACAGACCCCCAATTTTATATAGAAAATGTACATTTTTTCACTTCGACTGCACCGATTTTTTCAAAATTAGTTGATTTTGTTTGTTTCAGTCTATTTCAGCCTCTACAAGGCTTTCCAAAGCTTTTTTCAAAAAAAATTTTATGAAAATTTCAAAGAAGCCTGACAGACCCATACAATCTATTGTGCGGTACTCAAAAGTATTCGGAAAAGAAAAAGTAATGATGCAGTTTGACTAGTTTTGGCAAGCTACACATGCCATTAGGTGTGGATTTTCAAGTTGTTAAAATCGACCCACCCTAGTATGTATGCACGTAAAATTTTGTATGGAAGTGAACTTTCACCTGGCAACGGAAAATTGCGGCAATAAAAATAAATGTTCGTTTCGCCAAAAAAAAGATGTTGCTCGCCAAATTGCCGAATAGAAGTAGACAGGATCTGTTTTTATTTCATAGCCGTCGCATAAAATAAACCTCTTCAATTATCGTAAAAGTTTGTTCTTTTTCAGCACAATATTTCAGGCCTTTAATCTTAACCGTAATGTCATTTTTCTATTGTCTCGAATTGATTGCATGACATTAAGAACCTTGGTGTTGATCGACTGTGTGTATCGTCAGTGTTTAGTTATGGCTACGAATACAATTTGATCAATATGAAATCGACACAATAAAACTGGGAATCCACCAAGGTGTCCGACGCCTTAAAACATACTGGAAAATGTCTCTTCGAACAGCCATAACACAAGTACAAATAACGGGAAATCTGTCTCCCGCAAGGCAAATACTATCATCTGATTGACTCAAACTCTCTTTTGGCGTTGTTTGATTAGATTCCATATTCTCTTTTGCTCTCTGCACTTGCCTTGTTATAAGTCAAAGGTGGTAAGCATCTTATTATTGATCGACTCGTCAATTAAGTTGGCGGGACAAAGTTTAACACAGTGGCTAAGAAAAGTACAGAGTAATCCACTTCTAGGTATCTAAGTATAGATAAATCGAAATACCGTTTTGCACTCGTTGAAAATCTCACTTGCGTATCTAAGCTTCTTGCTTTGTAATTCGAAATAGCATACAAAGTGAGATAAATCAGAGAAGCTGATAGAGGGACACCAGTAACAGCTAAGATACGCAAGTGGGATTTTTTACGTGTGCAAAGCAGTAACCAATCGCTTTAAGATTAACTGAAATAGTTTCTTATACCATCAGCAGCTGCTTTAGTAACTCTCACATCTCTCTCAGACAGAACATACCGAAAGTTTATTTTTAAATTATTTCGTACGCACAAAATGTTATCTGTTTAAAAAAAAACCTTTTTCTACTGTCCGAAGTTTCTTTTGCGTAAAATGTACAAAATTAAACATGATCTTCATTCATCACGCGGACGTGCACATATTAATCATCGAAATGATTACATTGAAATGTTGGTTTCTCGGTGTAAGACAATGTTAAAACCATGATCAATTATACATGCTACCGGCAACACCATCCCCCCGTTCTGCTCCATAACTAATACCATGATAAATTAACCAGAAATGTTCTTCGGGAGAAATGCATTGAGTTGAATTATTTTATTGTTTTCCTGAGCCAGGGAATCCAATTATATATTTTAACGTAAACCTTAAAATTGTGTTTGGTTAGTCGACTATTAAACATCCTACATCCCCTTCCCCTCCCATAAAACCGGTTTTGCACACAATATATTCAAATTAGACCAGACATTAATTTTAATTACTTCCCCCTTGATGCCACTGAACGCCACTGAACTTGAGCCATTGATTAACCATAAATGTTATGTATATTATGAAACCCATATTCCGCAGACATAGGCACAAATTAATTTCATAAATACGTTTGTAACCATACCATTAACGTTTATAATACGTTGCTTTTGTTTTGTTAGTCAAACCAGAGTACAAACAAAAACCCACATTACACTACAAATGGTGTATATGATGTATTCAAATACGTACGTACACATGTTACATCCATGGAGCAGAAGATATGCTGAATAGCGAGACGTTTTATGCGATTTATTAGAATTAAAATAAACATTGAAATTGAAATTGAAAACATTAAAGCAATAACTTGATTGCATCAATTGTACCGAAAATGCCCATGTATAAAATTATGTGTAGATGTTATTCGCCCCATACAAACAAAACCATATCAATACCATAACCCATAACAAAATGTTGTATAGGCTACAAGCATCGCCCAGCCAGCATTGAAAGGATTAAATTTATCACTAACATCCGACAGTGCATTCATTCAAATTTCCGAATTAAATTCAGCCATTTCAAGTGTAACAATCAAATATTATGAGTTTTTGTATGTGGCAAATGGGTACGCTATGGAAATATTATAATACCAAAGAGCTCTCTCTTCTGTTTTTGGTTTTGATATTATGGTGTAGTCGGTGTTTTCTCTATACGCGACCCCGAAGCTGATTCTTGATATCGGTCATTGAAAATTATTATTACACGACCGATGTTTTGGGTCCAAATATAACACATTTAATGTATTGCTCTATCCATATGCAGCATGCATGCCTTTACATACATATATGTCATTTGATTGCACCGCATCACCATTGCATGAGATAATTGATATGTGGTTGTTGTTCCCATCTCTTTGTTCCAACTAAAATAGTAGGTAATGGAATTTTCTGAGTAATATGCACGGAAAAGGTATTTGTTTTTCGATATGGATGACGGCAGAGAGTGAAGTATAACGAAAACAGTCGAGAAATGGAGGAATTATTGTTTCCACATACAATATACACACATTAAGCCATCATATTGTACATAAAACATACAGCATAATGCATTGTCCGTCATGGTTTCGTGAATATACTGCTCACAATATGGAACTAAATAATTGGATAGACCAAAACGAGCATATAATATAAATTTGCTCGATTTTCTAAAATGGAAACATTGTAGACGCCGTATAGCAGAATATAATAATGTCTCGAAAACTGAATGACGTGCACATCTTTTTGCATGAATTGTTTATCACTCGAAATACTAGGTCTCACCACTTGGGTGGGTCAGGCCCCTTGACTGCTTCTCTATATTTATAAAATATTTATAAAAACTCTGCTTTGAGTTAAAAACAACTCTAAAAGTAAACAATAGGGCAATTACCGACCCGAGTTTAATTTTTTATACTCGAGTATAAAAGTTTAAAGTTTACGATTTTGACATTATCGTATAAATTTGATGATTGTTGACTGAAAAAAAATTACCTTTTTAGTCGACGAATTTTGGCAAACAAACTGCCTGTGTGTAGCAAATGATCTCAGGAGTCCGGTTAACTAATAAGTTTTTCAATTGGACAAATATCTTTCGAGCGATACTACCTCAGTTGTTGTCGTGCCATCAAGCATTACAGACATTTTAGTATTTTCCGTTTTTTGCTTACATTTCATACATTTCACAAAATCGATCATAGTGAACGTATACGTGTAAGACGTACATATTTTATGAGGAGTGAAATTTGTAGTCCATCATTGTACCTTCAGCTTAGGATCACGATCTGTCACTCGTCAAATGAAAATTTTAACAGTGGTGCATAATACGTATTACATGATTAGAAAAGAGTTAAGATTTCCTCAAGTAATATTGAATTAATTTAAAATGAAACAGACTATTTCGGGAATAAATCCTAGATCCATCAGATCGATTTTGTTCATCTGTTAAGCAGACCTCGTAAATTTGATTCTTTTAAGTATAGTAGGAAAACAATTCGAAAATCAGATTAGACATAACAAGTTATCATCCCACCGAGAAAATAGGCAAAATGCTTTTGGGAATAACTCAGAGATCATTGTCCATCTACGAAATTGAATCCAAAAATATTATTCCTCGTCGAATAAACCAAAAATTCGCACATCTGGTTCAGGATTTTTCGAGTTATCGTGTAAACGAAAACCAGACAAAAAGGCTTTTGGTAATTAATTCAAGATCACTAGTACTACATTGGCCATCTACTAACTTCAACCCAAAAACGTTATTCCTCGTCGAATAAAACAAAATTTTCAAATTTGGTTCAGGATTTATCGAGTTGTCGTGCTATCAAAAAAAAGAACAATTTTGTTGTTATTATCGATATCATTGTGACTACCTATGTTCTATGTAAGACGAAGCTTTTAGTTTATTTTTTCTTGATAGGTTTCTAGTGTAAATTATCGTTTAGTTTTAGAGTTGGAAATTTATTTTGACGATCGAGAAAGTTTTTACTCGTAGACGTGAAAGTTTTTACGTGTTACGGCTAGAGGTGAGCGCCGGTCAAAAAATCTCGGCGGCGGCTAGCCGAGTGTAGATGTGTCGGCGGCGGCGCGCCGAAAACGATATTTCTCGGCGGCTCGGCTTAGCCGTGGCGCGCCGATAGATTTCGAATAATTTAAAAAATATTATAAAAACTCATACAAAAGTGTTTTTTTACAGATAGATCGACATAAGAATATCTACTTTATTTCTTTCAAATTTTTTATCTTTGAAAATTTAATTCGAAGAGAACAATAAACTGGGTGTGCTAATTGGTCTGTTCCAAGATCATTTCGAAATGTCAAATTTCATCCACAGAAGGACACTTAACCTTCACTTTCAGGTTGACGAAAATTTTAACGAAATTTGTTGACGTTTCGGTTATGTTGATCTCTGTGGATGAAATTGTCGTCGTTCGTGTTGTCAAAGTTCGGGTTTATATTTGGAAAGAACAACAAAACTTCTAAAGTTTATTGTCAAAAGCCAATAGTATTTTCTAATTAGTGGGTATGCCTCGAGTTACCTTTTCATAATATGCAGAGGGATAGTACATAAAGTACGTAACGCGAGAGAGTCATACGTAGGTCTGGACATTTTGTTACAGATAGTGCACAATATTCAGAACTATATGGAAACTTTGTTACGAGATATAATGAAACCTGGAAAATACAGACTTTTTGGGTCATCCCAGAGCTTTAAAAAGCTTGAGGATGCTCATTCATGAATCTCATTAATTTTTGGAAACGTAATTTTCTGAAAGCCATTTCTACCTGGAATTCACTAGAGAGTAAAAAAAAGCTCTTAAAATGCTTGAAATGCAAGGTGAGGTTGAAGTCGACTGAAATTTGTTTTTAAAATTTGCAAAGACATTGAATTTGACAACACGGCAACAAGTACTCTTTTGCCCCAACAGACGACAGTCTTTCATAATCAGCTTTAAAGAATACATACATTTACATGACAGCTTGTGAAAAAATTTACAGCGGAAAGGTTCATCGATATTAAAATGTCACAAAAAAGTATTTTAGGAAACATTATCACTCGCGGAACTACAAAAAATACAAATTTTAATACTAAGAACGAAGATTTGCGTTCAAAGAAAAGCTAAACTCCATCGGAGGAATTTAAAAAATCGTGATATTTAGTTGAATTTGGCCCTAAACTTATTTTGTTGTCCAGTCGATGAAACTGTAGGCGGCTGGCGGCGCGGCGGCTGATGTCATTTTTATGTACCGGCGGCGGCGCTCGGCTACATTGCCTAATCACGTAAAGCATTGTACTTACGAGGTTCCAAGTTGTGTATTTGATAAGTGGGGAATACAGCCCTCCCCTTCGGGTTGGGCTGTAACACCCCACTTATCAAATTCACAACTTGGAACCTCGGAAGTAATATACTATTACTCGTAGACGTACGTTCCTTTGTGGAGTCACAATGAGGTGATTAATTTTTTAATGTGTAGGCATCCTGTACGTTGTATTTACATTGTCTGCGATGAGAATGTAAATGAAATTTACATGTGTGATTTTTCGATGACTTACATGCTTTGCGCGATCATTTACATGCGTTGGTCGGTCATTTTTCGATGATTTTGTTTATGTTTTCACTTCTCACAAACCACGATATAAATTGGAATTTACGCAGGCAAAACTATTTTTTGGTACACGTTCCATCGATACAATTAAGAAAACACTAAAATCACAACTGAATTTATAATTTGAAACAACAAAATCAAAATTTTTCATTGATACTGAGACTTACAACAAACAAAAAGTCAAAAAATATGACCGAAATGGCGTACACATCCGATGCCTACTAAATGAAAATGAAATTTTAGTTCAATATGGTTAGAAGTGGAAAGGTTCCGAAATGCTGTTTTATGCAAAATTGTTTCGTAGTTTTCATCTTAGACAATGTAAATACAATTTAATGCCTACACATTAAAGAACAGTACAGAAGAGCCTATGTGAATGAGTAATACATGTGTGCGAAATTAGGCGGTTCGCCTTCGGCTCACACGCCGCAAACATCGCACACATGTATTACTCATTTACATAGGCTCTGCTGTAATCTACTATTAATTTTTCATTACACTAACTACGAAAATTGTAATTTTCGCTTCCCGAATGAGAAAACCTTCGGCCACGGGCTGCAAACTTCGCACACGATTTTTTACTTTCGTCCCTTGTGATCCAAATAACCATTTTGCTATTGTTGTCATTTTGTGTCATGACTGAATTATTGACACCCACTGATGATGATCTCGATTTGAGATCGAAATATTTGGCAAATAAATTGGTTTTTCTGAGCTATTCCGAGTTTCGACTTTAAATGCTATAAATCCTCATTGATTAAAACCAAAATTTCCGAAATCGGTTCAGATTTACTCAAGTTATCGTGCTACAGTCAAAGGCAGTCAATTTTCAGCATAAATTTGCTTCAGCTGTTTTTCAGCTGATCCACACATACAATCAAATCTGGTTTTCCTTGTTTATACGGTTGAAGCTGCTACACGCACGCGCGTGGTAGTGGTAAAACCGTATAAAGCCTTATAAACGGTTGTGATTGTTTGTGTGGATCAGCTGAAAAACAGCTGAAGCAAATTCATGCTCAAAATTGACTGTATCAAAAAACCAGAAAAAAACTATTTTAGGAATAACTCCCATATCAGTAGGTTGATATTGCCCATCTGCGAACTTGGCCTCAGAAAATTTATTCCTCATCGAATAAAACTATATTTGTGAAAATCCGTACTTAAGTTATCGTGCTATCAAGCATTACATACATTTCAGTATTTTTCGTTTTTTGCTAACATTTCATACATTTTCACAAAATTGATCAAAGTGAACGTATTTTACGATATAAGACCCTTGACTTAACAGTCAAGGGAATAATTTTTCTGCCGTGTCATGGTTTCACTCGTGGAGAGTATTATTGTTGGACCGAAATGTTTAAAACGCTTCGGTAATGTCGATTTTTTTGGCCCAAATTAAATAATGCACGTTCTCGAAATCCAGTGACTTTGTTACAGATTTTTCTTCTTCTTCAAATTTTTGGACTGTCAAACTAACGCTTGGGCTGGTCTGTATCCTTGACTGAAAATCTGTTAATTAAGTTTTTGAATTTTTAAAAATTACCTTTGATCGTGAAGGGAGTTACATTGCCTATATACCCTTTTACTATAACTGTACTAAAAAATACTTAAAATTAGGTTAGAGTGACATAATGTCGTCGTAACTATTAACACGTAAGGGATAATGCTCGAGCAGGCACTTTAGGCACACCGGAGTGCTTTCCGGTGTGCCTAAAGTTGACAAGTGAAGCCACAACAAGTCCAACATTCTGACAACGCTTTAAATGTATGCATCTTGCATCAAGAGGTCATCCATATGATTTTTAGATACATCAATGTATTACATCATATTTATTTTGGCGTACTTTATTAGGCCCAACCGGTATCGAAAACAATCGAATATGCATTTCAACTAAAATGTACTAAATCTGTGAACTGCACATTGCTTTGCCGATCCGATAGTAATGCAAGATACCAATCAAGTTGAAATAGCCTCCTTCAACACGTAAGAACTCACATGTAAATAGTGTCACTAAGTTTCTCTAAATTTCACCAAAAGTGTGTCCAAAATAGGCTCTGCTCCGTCTCTTGTCAAGGCACCAAAAAATCTTCCTACTGATCACCCCACACGGTGGGGCTGAATGAACTTTAAATAAACATGTCGACTTCCATCTCGGTTCTTTTCATAGCTGAGTTAGGGGAGGCGTGTACTATCCAACGGCACATGTTGCAAGCGCAACCGCTGAGCCGTTTCTGAGAATTAGGAATATCGTCGCCTGGCTCCGCGGAAGTTGCTGGACCAGTGTTTGAAACTGGAATCGGTAGGGGGACAAATTCTAAGAACAACCATGTAAAAATTATTGCTCTCGGTCATTTGGTCGCAGAGCAATAGAAGCTGAAAGTCGAAAATTCCACCTCTTCAAGGAGTAATGCCTCCTCGACGAAGTTCCCAATCCAGCACTTTGATAGCGTTTCTAGACAAAGTTAATGTGCTCTTTGGAATGGCAATAAATTTTTTTTGAAAGTGGTCTCTTTTTGTACATTTTCAGAAAAGTCACTTTTTTCCTACCCTCGGTGAACTTTGGCTGCTTCCATACCTTGCCGGTTGAAATATTTCAACACAACATACATTTTAAAAGTTAGCCTGAAGTCCTACCTTTCCAATGATACCAAATATGTCATGTATGATTGTCAGGAAGAACTGTTTATGATAAAGATTTTGCATCGAGGTCGGGCTACTAGCAAATTTAGGGTCATTGAAAACGAAATTTCTATTCTTATGTTTGTTATGGCAAAATAAGCAGATATTATACGACGGATAACTCACGTAAGTCGATTAGACATACCTCAAAGACAATAATTTGTAATATTTGTAAATTTCGTTTTCAATGACCCTAAATTTGCTAGTAGCCCGACCTCGTTGCAAAATCTTTATCATAAACAGTTCTTCCTGACAATCATACATGACATATTTGGTATCATTGGAAAGCTTAGACTTCAGACTTACTGTTACAAGGTATGTTGTGTTGAAATATTCCAACCGGCAAGGTATGGGAGTAGCCAAAGTTCACCGAGGGTAGCAAAAAAGTGACTTTTCTGAAAATGTACCAAAAGAAACCAATTTCAAAATTGTTTTATTATTATTCGAAAGAGCACTTTACCCTAGTCTAGAAACGCTATTAAAGTGCTGGATCGGGAACTTCGTCGAGGAGGCATCACACAAATCTTTATCATAAACAGTTCTTGCTGAGAATCATATATGGCATATTTGGTATCATTGGAAAGGTAGGACTTCAGGCTAACTTTTAAAAGGTATGTTGTGTTGAAATATTTCAACCGGCAAGGTATGAAAGCAGCCAAAGTTCACCGAGGGTAGGAAAAAAGTGACTTTTCTGAAAATGTACAAAAAGAGACCACTTTAAAAAAAAATTTATTGCCATTCCAAAGAGCACATTAACTTTGTCTAGAAACGCTATCAAAGTGCTGGATTGGGAACTTCGTCGAGGAGGCATTACTCCTTGAAGAGGTGGAATTTTCGACTTTCAGCTTCTATTGCTCTGCGACCAAATGACCGAGAACAATAATTTTTACATGGTTGTTCTTAGAATTTGTCCCCCTACCGATTCCAGTTTCCAGACGACGATATTCCTAGTTCTCAGAAACGGCTCAGCGGTTGCGCCTGTGACATGTGCCGTTGGATAGTACACGCCTCCCCTAACTCAGCTATGAAAAGAACCGAGATGGAAGTCGACATGTTTATTTAAAGTTCGTTCAGCCCCACCGTGCCCACTGATGCCAAGACAACGTATTATTGCATCGCTTTGTTACTCCGAGTCGATAGGCTAACATTAATTATTGTAAATGACGTCGGTAAAATAAAGACTTGAATCAATTGACGAAAATCCGATTGTATAGACGATTTGCAGTAATTTGAAAATTCCCAATAGCGAAACATGTGAACGTAAATTTCTATTAAAAGTTTTGAATTTTTAATAATTTGCCTACACTGAATGGTAATAATTTCCAAATATGTACATGGGGTACTATATTTGGGACATTTGCATTTTGAAATCAATATTAAATAGTTAATTACAGTACACACGAATATCGTGAATCGTCAATAAAATCTGCCCCAAGCAACACTAGGTCCACATTGTATTGTACTTGCATTGTATATGCTCAAATGTATTATAATCTGTAACTGTATGTCATTAAAATGCTTAATCACTCGAATGAATACTGAAGAAGGTTTTCTGAGTACGTAAAGCCGTTATTAATTTATCAATAAAACAATAGAATTGTAATTGTAAATTGTAAGTCGACTATACTGCCAAATTTTGAAATAACAGTGTGTTCATCTTTACCGAACGTTAAGAGAAATTTTTGCAAATGGAGAAATCAAATTGTTAGCCCCGTACGAAGTACTGGGGGCTTATAAGATTAATATGCCGTTTGTAACACGTCGAATTGGAAGCAGACAGTAAGGGCAAAGCATTTGGTTGTGTTCATAGATGACGAATCCGCAATAAAAACAAGGCATCAGAACAGTCGGAGCGTTTGCTGCGACTTAGCCCCGTACGACCCGTAATCCTATTTCGTTCGTAACCATAATACGTCCGTAGCCGTAATACGCCCGGAACCCTAATACGTCTACAACCCTCTAATGCGTCTGTTACCAAAATGCAAGTCAAGTTGGGCATGGTCAAATTTACTGAAAGTGTTCATTTTTAAAATTGCGCATAGCGCAATTACGAAAGCCCGTACGAAGTACCTCTCAAATAAAACCAACAATTTACGATATTATTTTCTATTGGGTATTCAATTATCTCTCAAATGAAACCAAAACTAGCAAATCGGATGAGATTTACTCGATTTATGTGCAAAAAACACTTAGGGCCCAATAGCGGCCTTAGTCCAAGGGCCCAAATTTGAAACTTTTTTCGCCACGTTCTTTTCGGTATTCAATTACCTTCCATAAAAAACTAAATCTAGTAAAATCGGATAAGATTTACTCGATTTATGTGCAAAAAACACTTAGGGCAGAGTAGCGGCCTTAGTCCAAGGGCCCAAATTTGAAACTTTTTCCGCCACGTTCTTTTCGGTATTCAATTAGATTCCATAAAAAACTAAATCTAGCAAAATCGGATGAGATTTACTCGATTTATGTGCAAAAAACACTTAGGGCCGAGTAGCGGCCTTAGTCCAAAGGCCCAAATTTGAAACTTTTTTTGCCATCATTCAATTCGGCATTCAATTATCTCTCAAATGAAACAAAATCTAGCAAAATCGGATGAGATTTACTCGATTTATGTGCAAAAAACACTTAGGGCCGAGTAGCGGCCTTAGTCCAAGGGCCCAAATTTGAAACTTTTTTCGCCACGTTCTTTTCGGTATTCAATTACCTTCCATAAAAAACTAAATCTAGCAAAATCGGATAAGATTTACTCGATTTATGTGCAAAAAACACTTAGGGCCGAGTAGCGGCCTTAGTCCAAGGGCCCAAATTTGAAACTTTTTTCGCCACGTTCTTTTCGGTATTCAATTGCCTTCCATAAAAAACTAAATCTGGCAAAATCGGATAAGATTTACTCGATTTATGTGCAAAAAACACTTAGGGCCGAGTAGCGGCCTTAGTCCAAGGGCCCAAATTTGAAACTTTTTTCGACACGTTCTTTTCGGTATTCAATTACCTTCCATAAAAAACTAAATCTGGCAAAATCGGATGAGATTTACTCGATTTATGTGGAAAAAACTCTTAGGGCCGAGTAACGACCTTTGAGCCCTACCAACAAGCTCGCGTTGCATCCTACACAAAAACAATGTTCAGCAACTTTGTTCTACTCGTCAATACCTTTCATTTGATATATCACAAGCATCTATTGCGTGCGTATTTCGGTAGATATCGTCGAAAGACTGAAAAACACCTATAGGGCCCTAGCTCTGGAAGGGCCGACCATACCATGCCCATTTTCGAACTTGACCTTACTTTTGTCGATACCAATCGGGGAAAAAAAGAATTTTGAAAAAAGGTTGTGATTTGCTCAAGCTAGAGGGGTCACGGACGGACGGACGTCTCAACCGGTCTCAGAAGTCCAACAAAAATTTTTCTAGTAAAGAGACGTCTCTACCGGTCTCAGAAACGGAAAAAAATATTTTCTGAAAATGAGACGTCTCAACCGGTCTCAGAAGTCCAACAAAAATTATTCTAGCAAAGAGACGTCTCTACCGGTCTCAGAAACGGAAAAAAATATTTTCTGAAAATGAGACGTCTCAACCGGTCTCAAACATCCGAAATAATATTTTCTGCCAAAGAGACGTTTCAACCGGTCTCAAAAAACCGAAATAATATTTTCTACTAAAGAGACGTCTCAGCCGGTCTCAAAAATCCGAAATAATATTTTCTACTAAAGAGACGTCTCCACCAGTCTCAGAAGTGAAAAAAAACATTTTCTGAAAATGAGACGTCTCAACCGGTCTCAGAAGTCCAACAAAAATTATTTTAGCAAAGAGACGTCTCTACCGGTCTCAGAACGGAAAAAAATATTTTCTGAAAAAGAGACATCTCAACCGGTCTCAAAAATCCGAAATAACATTTTCTACTAAAGAGACGTCTCCACCGGTCTCAAAAATCCAAAATAATATTTTCTACTAAAGAGACGTTTCAACCTGTCTCAAAAATCCGAAATAATATTTTCTACTAAAGAGACGTCTCTAACGGTCTCCACAATCCAAAATAATATTTTCTACTAAAGAGACGTCTGCACCGGTCTCCACAATCCGAAATAATATTTTCTACTAAAAAGACGTCTCCGCCGGTCTCAAAAATCCGAAACAATATTTTCTGCCAAAGAGACGTTTCGACCGGTCTCGCACTGTCCACCCATATTTATTAGCGATGAGACTACGCACTTAGTCTAAAGCGATCTGGAAACCTAACTACAATGAGACCTTTCATCCAGTCTCAGGATTTGTAACAACGGTTCAAAAATAGAACTACCAGTACATATGTCAGATTTAGCAGCAAGCGTAAGGTCGTTCGCGGACCGCACTGGAAAGTTAAGCATCATTGGTCGCGGTTAGTACTTGGATGGGTGACCGGAAAAAACATCACGAAATAAAAAAAAGGTAAAAATAAAATTCATAAATTCATAAAATTTACTAACACTTCTCTACATTTACAATAGCGAATTATATAAAAAAATGAAAAGTGGTGGCCATCTGTTGACTCAATAAAGAAGTATACGAAAAAAAAACTCGAAAAATGAGAGACGTCTCAAACAGTCTAAAAAAACTCTCGAATATGAGAGAAGTCTCAAACAGTCTAAAAAAAACTCGAATATGAGAGAAGTCTCAAACAGTCTAAAAAAAGCTCGAATATGAGAGACGTTTCAAACAGTCTAAAAAAACTCGAATATGGGAGACGTCTCAAACAGTCTAAAAAAGCTCGAATATTAGAGACGTTTCAAACAGTCTAAAAAAACTCGAATATGGGAGACGTCTCAAACAGTCTAAAAAAATTCTTTTTTTTTCTGTCTTTAAAATAGCAATTCGCAATGAGACCACTCAGTCAGTCTCACCAGGTCTAGCAAATCCAAAACGAGACCACTCAGTCAGTCTCACCAGGTCTAGCAAATCCAAAACGAGACCACTCAGTCAGTCTCACCAGGTCTAGCAAATCCAAAACGAGACCACTCAGTCAGTCTCACCAGGTCTAGCAAATCCAAAACGAGACCACTCAGTCAGTCTCACCAGGTCTAGCAAATCCAAAACGAGACCACTCAGTCAGTCTCACCAGGTCTAGCAAATCCGAAACGAGACCACTCAGTCAGTCTCACCAGGTCTAGCAAATCCAAAATGAGACCACTCACTTAGTTTCAGGACGTCTCGCAAATTCAAAACCATTCTCGAATGAGACGTCTCACCATTCTCGGATGAATTCCGATGAACAATCTCGATGAATTTTCGGTCTCAAAGGTCAAAAATACGTAGTCTCACTGCCATACAAGTGAACCGGTCTAAAATAGGTCTCAGAGACCACTTTTTTTTCACCCGGGAAGGTAATATCATTATAACAGAATCAGATGTGCGGTCGTGCAAAAGTTTGATACAAACGCCATACTACCTCTTCCTTTCATTAAACACAAAATTTTGCATAGAAACTCATTTCATTTCATTTCCTTTCATTTATTTATTTCAGTTTAAATTCAATTATAAATACAAAAAACATCTGCGTAGCTCTAGTGTGACGAAGTCAATTCGAAAGAGCTACGATTTAACTCGGGATTGTTTTATGATAAGCACATGAAACATTCTTGTAGACAATATAGCGAAGCAATTACTGAGACTTGAAAACATCTTATAAACCGATCGGGTCTACCCTCACCTTTTAATCTACGCATCAGCCTTGGTGCATGACATAGTTTCATTGTTCTCTTGTGCATCTGTCATTTTGTCAATCAGTTGTGGTTTGATTATAATGTAATTTGAGGTTGAATTTGTGAATTTGACCGTATTTTTGTGATTAATTGATTGATATTTTGATCTTAATTCCTGCAGGTATTTTCTAAATCATAACTCAAAACTCAAAACGTATGCAGAAAATACTGGTCTAATTTTGGTCACCGTTGTTGTTTCTTTCTATATTATGTGAAAATACGATCAATGTATTAAGTATGTAAATAACAAGAAAGGTGTCCGAAATTGGACCCTTATTTTCTGCATACGCTTTGAGTTTAGCTCGTTTAGTCATTTATTTAGAAAAATATCTACAGGAATTATTATCAAAATCACAATTAATTAATCACGAAAATTCGGTCAAATTCACTAATTAAAGATCAAATCTTATTTTAATCATAACACACAAATTAAAAATGAATGCATAACAGAACAGTGAAATTATTGATGTCATGCACCAAGGCTGGAGCGTACATTAAAAGGTGAGTACAGACCGTTGAATGAGATGTTTTCAGCTCTAAGTAATTTTTTTCGCTACAAGAATATTTCATGTCGTAGCTATTCAAATAGCGGAAATATAAAAATAGAAATATTTTAAGGATTCGTACTTAATTTAAATTGAGAAATTGAGACGATTTCTTGTAAGTTTGATATTTTGTTCTTATCTAGATTAAACAAGCCAGTCCATTTGCGCGTCGTAAGAAATATAGTCTGGGACAACATCCACAAAATTATTAAAAATCATTGCTGGGAAAATTTGTGGATTGAATAAAAGATGTAAAAACAAAATTGTGCTAATACGTATCTTTTCATAATTGTAATTTCTCTGAACTACAATCTTTTTTTGAAAAAGTAAAACCATTAAAGCACGTAAAAGTGTGTTACTTTTAAAGGAAAAATTGGTTTGTGAGTCATAACTTAACCCTCTTGAAGAAACCTGTGCAGATTATATAAATTTACACAATCTGCAAAGGTTTCTCTAAGTGGGATAAGTAATCACCTAGAGATCAAATTTTCCTTTCCGATTTGTTTTCGAGTTTTCGAAAATATGTAAAAAAAATTAGGTGGGATACAACCTGATTTGCAAATTCTTGGTAGCTTTAATTAAATCATTGAAATTGAAAATTCTCATCAAATTGATCCAATGAATTCAGGATATTTTTAGGCTGAAATGTTTCAATATCAACCTGCTCTACAATTCATATTTGCATTCTAATATCTGTCCTCTATTAATTATGGTCGGTTGCTGAACACAAACAATTTTTTCATAATTCCTCATCAAAATCTATCCTCGAAGAAATGAAGACAGAGTCCAAAACTGTAATATAACAAACAAACTTAAATGTATCACTTCCAATACATTACAATCAGTTACAATCAAAAACTGTTACAATTCTCCACCCAAGCTGTGAATTCCCGAAACGTAAAAAATTATGCTTGGTCTTTCCAATTCTCATTCATTTTAATATTTCCAACTGTTGAGCAATTAAGCCAATTGTTTAATTTTATGCTTATAATATAACCAATGTGTATTTGGGGGCTGCTGATACGGCATGGTTTAATCCTTTTTTTTTACTGTACTGCAACCGAACAACAGGTTTTTTCCTTGTTCCAACTTCATCACAACATCGGTTTTTATTGCTATTTTTAGCTGTTCATAGCATTCAATCCTTACGGTAAAACGCCATTAAGTCTTCGCATTTGAAATGTAACAGCAATTTCGAAAATTAAACTGTTCTCCATTTTCGCCTGTACATCTCTCCGAATGGAAAACTCTTGACAGCCGTCGTTGCCGAAATCGTTCCTAATGAAACATTAGATGAGTTGTTCTGTTTAAGAAGTGTTATTCGTGGAATGGATGCTTTCACTCGTTCCTGCAGCCAATTTAATTTCGAATAAAAGTTGGTCTGTTGAGGAAGCTAACTTGAAATTTGTTTTTCGCTCAGAGACATCAGGGACAGTTTGTTCCTTTCTCTGCCACTATCCAGCAAAATGTAAATGAAAGAAAATGTTATCAGCGCAAATTTGATGCATGTTCTATACTACTGCATTTTCACTGTATTATACACATAAATATGTATATAGAGCGCGGTGTGTGTTTTCATTTGGTGTATTTTTAAAACAAGCATAAAATGTTTACTTTTATTTTAATTATTTTTTTTCCTGCTGCAAAATATTGTGAGTATATTGTGCAGCTGCAGTTATTAATGAAAATTGCATATTTTCTAGAAAAAGAACTTTTTCATAACTGTTTCGAAATAAATGTTATGTTTTGATTAAATTAATGGAAACCTCTATATGTGCGCGCTGTGTGCTGAACTACACATGATTATTGTATAACTATAACTGTTTCATTTTATGGAAATACTCCTAAGTGAAATTGTTGCAGAAAATTTTGAATTTATTTTTCATTCTTAAAAATAATTTGAATTTTTGTTGGTTGGTTTACGGTTAGAGACATTTGTTCAATAACGAAATACTTTATTTAATGATGACTAGTCTATAGATCTTAAAGAGTTAGCTAGAAATATAGTTACATTTTATTCACTTTATTCAGATTACTTATCAATGTCCATAAGAAATAATGTATTTAAATGTAAGCTTGAAAGTCGTTCAGTCACTTTGAAAAGTATGTCTATAACATTTCCTTTGTTAGCTTAGTCCACCAAGAATTAGACCATATTAGAACTCTTTCTTTAAACTTAAGTGATCCCAACGAACCAGTGTCTATTTTCGTGAATTGGTTTTCTTGAAATTTCACGAAGAAGTGAAGAAGTGTGAGCCGATTTCATGAGCAGACCGAGCAGACTAGATTCGTTTATAAACGTTTCAATGCAACAACAGATTGTTTTGTTGATCTTGTGGTATCGGTATTTTTTATCGGCGACATAAATGTTGAGAAATTATACATTAATTTAGAATAATCTTTTGATATTCACGTATGTGCCAGTGTCTTCTTGAACACTTTTGGTTTTGAACTGTCAGGTCCTTGGGTGGAAAAATGTACTCGTAACAACAATATTCCGGGTGAATAGGCAATAAAACAGGATACATTGGCTGCTGCTTGGTAGTTCATTACACTCGGAATCAATTTTGTGAACTCGCGAACTCACTCGTGTGGTTTTAAGCAAGTCGCTTTGGAAACGGTTATTTTGACTCGTTTAGTTGTCAAAATGACCGTTTACAAAGCTTGTTGCTTAAAACCATACTTGTGAGTTCGGCTCGTATCACAAAATTGATCCCTTATGTAATGAACTACCTCCGCAGCATCCAATGTAATCTACTATTCATCGGGTGTATTTCATATTTTCTACATTCCTGTAAAAATACGATCAGATTAACTTAGATCTCTTCTTCTTCTTCTTCTTCTTCTTTTTCAGCCTGTTTCTATCCACTGCTGGATGTAGGCCTCTCCAACTTCTTTCCATTTCGTACGATCCATTGCCATTTGCTGCCAGTTTGTACCTGCAATATTCTTAATTCCGTTTGTCCATCTCTCTGGTGGTCTACCTATAGCTCGTCTTTTATATGGTCGCCAGTTCATGATCTTTTTGGTCCAACGTTCGTCTGTCCTTCTTGCAATATGTCCCGCCCAGCTCCATTTCAGAGATGCTATTCTTTCCATGACATCAACGACCCTGGTTTGTTGTCGAATCCATTGATTCGTCATTCTGTCTCTGAGTGTTATTCCGAGCATACTCCGTTCCATGGCTCTTTGTGTCACTCTCAATTTATCTTCGGATGCTTTTGTTAAAGTTAACGTTTCCGCTCCATAAGTGAGCACTGGAAGGACACAAGTGTCGAAAACTTTGCGTTTCAGACTATTATTCATTTTGCTTTTGAAAATTAGTCTGAGTTTTCCGAACGCTGCCCATGCAAGACCAATCCTACGTCTTATTTCTGCAGTTTGGTTGTCCAGACCTAACTTCAGTTTATGTCCTAGATATACATAGCTGTCGACTCGTTCAATGACAGTGTCACCAATTTTGATTTCTCTATCGTCCCCGATGTTGGTCATGACTTTTGTTTTCGATAAGTTCATCTTGAGGCCAACTTTGCTCGCCTCTTCACTTAACTGTTGTAGCATAAGCTGAGCCTGACCTAGATTCGCTGCTATCGGTACAATGTCATCAGCGAAGCGGAGATTGCTCAGGTACTCTCCATTTATCTTTATTCCCATTTTACTCCAGTTTAACTTCCTAAAAATACTCTGCAGAATCGCCGTGAATAATTTCGGTGAAATGGTGTCACCCTGCCTTACACCTCGGCCAATTCTGAATTTCTCCGTGCTCTTATGAAGTTTTATACATGTAGTAGCATTTTTGTACACATATCGAATTGTGTTGGAGTACCTTGAGTCTACTCTACATTCGTCTAATGCGTCCAATATCGACCATGTTTCCACTGAATCGAAAGCTTTTTCGAAGTCTATGAATAGCAAGACTATGTCGATGTTGTATTCACGACACTTCTCAATAAGCGTTCTCATCACCTGCAAATGGTCGTTTGTGCTGAAACCAGATCTGAAAGCAGCTTGTTCAACAGGTTGGTAGAAGTCGAACTTGTTAGTGTTCCTCTTCGTAATGATTTTCATAAACAACTTGTAGAGTGTTGACAATAGGCTTATGGGTCGGTAATTTTCCAGCTTTGTTATGTCTCCTTTTTTATGCAGCAATGTAATTACCGCATTTTCCCAGGCTTCTGGTACTTCTTCCCATTGGAGACATCGATTAAACAAAGCCGTGATTGCCTTTAATAATGAGTCTCCACCTAGTTTAATGGCTTCCACTGGAACACCATCTTCTCCGGGAGACTTTTTGTTTTTCATCTCGGCTACTGCAGCTTTGACTTCATCAACAGTTATGTCGGGCATATCCTCCGATCCCACGTTTCTTATTATTGGTCTATCTTCGGTTTCTTCCGTTGGGCTCTGTCTTGCTGAAGAAAACAAATTCTCTGGGGATTATTTAGTTTTCCTACTCTATGGTGGGACAAATTCATTGAACGTCATTCAATTAGCTCATTCTATTAAATACAAACATTTTAAATACAACAGATCAGTTCAATCGTCTAGGTCACAAAAAACTTTTAACATGCGTCGAAAACCTGTAAAGGTCGAATGTTTCAAGGACTACTTTCGACACATTCAGCATGTAAAATCCTATATCCTCGATACATTTGACTCTTTAATTATATGTTCGTCAATTCTTTAATTGTTTTGCCACAAAAAATCAAGCATAAATATATTTTGACGAACAACGTTATTTGCTACAATTTTTATGAGCAACCATTTTTAATGGTAACGGCTAGCAATATTTACGTTTTAAATATTATTATCTCTTACGAAAAAAGAATATGCTGAGGAAGAAAAAGCCATTCCGAAAAAGAAAATATTTTATCGCAGAAACGACTCGTTGCTCACGTTAATAGAATAATAAATTCAAATAAAAAGCAAATTTTAATCTTCAGTTGAAGACAGACATCTTATTTATCATTCATATTAAGTGATCGAGGCGTATGATTTATTTACATCTTATTCCTTGATGTCTCGGGGATGTGACTGATGGCTGCTTTTAATTCAAATAATAAATTTTCATTTCATTTTCTTCATTAATATTGAACTGACCATTTCCATTATTTAATTGAGAAAAATATAATTAAAGGAAAAATTCTCCAAAAATTCATTATTTCCATTTTAAGCGTTCGGACGGGAGACTCATAAATCTCTTTGAAAATTTTTAAATTGAAATATTCGTTTAAAACGCTTTTAACTTTTTTTCTGTTGTTATTATTCCTGTTATTCTCATTGAAGAAAAGTTATGGAATAATTCCGTAATAACATGTTTGTTAAGTATCTCGATAAAGTACAGTTCAAAATAATGCTTATTCCCCACCGAGAGTTTCGAATTCGATGTTATATAGAAACATAAATGGGTAACATGAAACGTTTTGCCGTCATCAACTTAACATTACCATACCATTAAAGAAGGAAGAAAAAAAAATTATACAAAAAAATACGTCAACATTATAGCCACCCTCCAACGTATATATATTGAGATAGATATATTTTTCCACTCCGTAGCCGTAGCTCGGTATGTACATATACATACAATGAGCATAACGATACCTATACCTTAGGCATGTTTATATAAAAGTAACATTTGTATCCCATAGCTTCAAAAGCTTCAAATGTACCTTCGATTAATTTACAAAAAAAAAAGGAAAATTATTTTATTATATATCACATTACATCACATACTGGCATGGAAATGGCAATTTTATATAATTTCTAGGTTTACTTTTGTAATTTGATTAGCCATTTGCATATGTAATTTTCAGATATATCATGTCGACGGAGAGAGAGAAAGCGAAGTATACAAAACTTTATTAGATTTTCATTCATTTTGATATAAACAGCAAATTTTTTTCTTTCGTTTAAAAACAAAAATTCATGCTTTATACACCACACAGCAAAATAATGTTCCAGTTTGTCTTAGTTTGTGGGTAAGGAGGAAAAAAAATGTATAAAATAAAAAGATAAACGTAGCGTTACATTGCAAGATTTACGACAGAATTTATAGCTGTAGTTTCAAGTTGTCTTCGTATATATTCTCCGTCTGATGAACCATTTGTTACATCTTGTCGTTAGCAAAAATAAAATTGTCAAAGTTGAGCGAAATGGAAATGGTTAAAATTGTTTAAAGTTTTTAAGAGGGAAAAGTCCAAATTATTATTTTAAAACCTGAAAAGTTGTTGAAGATATCTTTTTCAAAAGATTGTAAGAGCATTATGCTGTATATACTTAAGAATAATATGCGATTATAATAGTAGTAGTCGTAGTAGTACTAGAATACGTATGTTTCTGAATTCCAGGTGAATTCTGAATAATTAACTTTTAAAGTTAATATTTAGAGGACTATATACATTAATAATACAAACCGTTGCTTGTGCAGAGAGAAGAAATGGTATATCTTTTGATGTTTTCAGCAACAATTTTAGTTTGAAGAAATAAAGTTTTATGGTAAAAGTAATTAAAACCGCATATATAATACCTGTAGGTAAGTATTTTTCTGCATTAGACACTGGATTTATGAAAGGATCGCATTCCCAACTCATTTCATATCCAACGTCAAAGTGTTTGTAGTACAGTTTAACATTGAATACCGTACCAAGTTAGTCGAATATTAATATTTGAAGGGGAGTCAGATTAGGGAACCCATTCGTCCTCTTGACATGTCCTTGCTGGAAATCTACTTTTCATCCTCTTTTTCAATAGTAGAGACATCGTCTATTTCAAAATTCAAAAATGGTAACCCTAAGTCAGATAGAATGTGATTGCAAACATCTCATCCGATCATGGTGACATTGGCAAAAAATAAAAGTACCCTCATTGGTACTGCTACTGTCTTTTTCCTACATCAAAAATTTCATGGTTTAGACATATAGCACGATCTTGTAGTCTTCCTTAAATTATTTTATTTCCAAATTGAGTGTTTACTATTTTGAACCGAACCCCTATAAATACAAAATGTTTTTCTTTACAATTTTATCTGCCGTCAAACATTCACCAAACATATTTCGTATTTAAAGTTTCCTCTTGCTAATTTATCGACAATTTACTTCGTCTTAAATTCTGTGTAAATACTAGACACGTTCTAGTTTCCGTTTTTTTTTATATAAATTAAAGAACGTTCTCCTGTATGACAACAACGGCTGTGATATGCTCTGCCCTCATTTGCTTGCATAGTCTGTTTGTTATGTTGTACACACCAGCCATAATTCACCCCGTTAACTACATATTATATACACAGCATACATTTGCTAAGAAAGGAAACGCTCCTTCAAAGCGGTACATGGGAAATAAATTAATGGGACTATAAACATCGCACCAAACAAGACAATGAGAACGGAGTTATGCGAATAATAATACAGAGGGTGGAAGATGGACGAGAATTTAATTAGTGCTACAGACGCACTGCATGCTTAGCGACGAAGGGATGGGTCATCAGCGCTCTTCTTTTTGTTCGTTTTTGTTTCCTACGCATTAGCTGATGCAAATGTTAAATCTCAAACAAAAAACTTCAAAGAAACCATTCTCACTAAAAAAAAGTTAATTAACTCAACTCTCGTGGTAACCGCCGCATCGCATCTTTACGAGCTTTATAGTTCTGCACGAATAGTTTAAATTTAGTTTTGTAGCGACAAAAGTTCTCTCTTTTACAACGAAACATTTTAACCACAAAATTTGCTGCAAAATTAAAGATAAAATTATGACACTTTCATACGGCGATAATTAGCAATTTTATACATTCAACGACACCATACCCAATTGTTTAATGTTTTGTGTACGCAGGGATATACTGTGCATTTTGCATAGATATACACAGTATGTGTACACCTTCACGGTTATCTCTTATATACTGGGAATATTCCCAGTTGGTAAGAATTAAAAAATTATGGAATATAACGAGGAATATTAATAACTACTTAGGAATAATAAATACGCAAATCGCTTCTTATGTTACGCCAGCCATCCATTCATTTTAACATTCAAATTCGCTAAACTCCCCAGAATTTCATTATCAACTTCAATTGTACTTTACGACGACGATGATGATTTAAACAGACAGACGTTTTCCATACATATCTGTGCCTTTACAATTCAACGGGAGTTATTTTTCGTTTTGAATAGAAGAAAATGAAAATCTGCAAGAGAAAATAATAATTTTTGGAACACTTTAATGATGTGATGGTGATGCAACGATAAGTAGCGATGTGGGTGCGTTAGGAAGGGCTACAGCGGTTTTATCGTTTCGAAGTTTTCGCGGTTTTGTTGATTTTTCAAAATTAATGTAGATGCTGTTCACATATTCATTACATTTTCATTTTTCTTTTGCACAATAATTTTTTCTGCGAATCTTACCAAAAAGCGTCATAAGTGTGAAACAATAAAATAAATGATTAGGAGCTTTTCTAGCGATCGATAGTATCAATTTAGACTTCTCTCAACTCCCTGTGAAATATTTTTTCAAAACGCAGGTGAAAAATACCCATTTTTTGTTAAAAATTATAAGTTGGGGCTCTCCGATGTTAGGAAAAAGTAAGAAATTTCATTTTCTCGGGTGACTCGCTACGCTCTGGCCACAAACAACCCGCTCGAAATTAAATTTTCAACTTTTTATCCCTTGTTATAACAAAATATTCAACTGAACATTTTTCGTTGAAAATTTGTTTGGCCGAAATTATGCAGTCTATTAGAATCAGTTCTTTGTAAACGAATGTTTCAACGAACGGAAGTGGTGATATTGCGGTTAACCATTTCATAATTTCAATTTCAATATTTTCTAAGTCTACAACATGTAAAAGCTTAACTAATAAGGAGGATCGACTTTAACAACTTGAAAATCCAATCTAATCCCATTTGTAGCTTTCCAACACAAATCTTACTCGTATCACGTATCGTAAAATTGAAAGAGTGGAACTGCTCTGAGAAACCATCTAAAATTGATGAAACCTATCTGCAGTAGGTAGATTCACTTTTTTTCACCTCTCCCACATATGGGGTACTAAGGCATTTGGCACATTGCACTCTTGGAGAGCAAATGATCTACTCGAATAATTTTGATTTTCAAGTTGGTAAAAATCGATCCACCCTAACAACTAACATACGTTCATGGAAAATTTCATTTGTTCAGATGTAAAAAAACTGCAAGAAATAACAACCATTACGACCATGATGGTTAATATTTGCGACAGTCACCACTTCTGTTTTAATAATGCATGTAACGTTCCTTTGCGCACATAATTAGATGATCTCACTCTCACAACTTGTGGAATGAAAATTTAATTTAGAAAAAAGCTCTCACTGTAATTATACTTGTTTTGAATTGGCAATAAATTTTTACTACCACAAGAGAAACTCATACAGAAAGAATAAGACTTTCGACAGCAATTACATCGAACAAATGTCACTCCGTTCAATTGTCATAACCGCTTATTGTGGTGTGAACGGCGTAAAATGTTCTACGCTATTGAAAATTGAGACCATCGTTCGAGGTATACAATGAAATAAATTGAATATCTACTTAGCGTTAAAAATGTATAACTACACATAAATTCACTTAACGTGTGTCATAGTCTAGCGCGCCGCACACATCACCTTCGTTTACCATAATAAAGTTTAGTGGAAGTTTCACAACGATGCAATTACACTTTGCACACCGATCACATATTGTATTTCCTATACAAAATATTGTCTAAGATATACATTTATTACCTTCATCTTGATGCAATGCATATCCAAAAAGCACAACAACAACAGACACAAAAAATGCCAACAACTAAATCCAACATTTACATTCAGAGATGTGAAACTATGCACTCAACCAATTTTATACTTTACAAAATACTTAAAATGTGTCTTTTGCAAGGTATACCACTTATGCTGTAGTACCTCTCTAGTGTGTCTATATATAGAGATATACATTTTACAGTAACTACTGCTACACATAGATGTGTGTTCAAGTTTTGCATTGTCTGTTAAGCTTTTGTGCACTTGAACAATAATGTGGATTCATCGAAATACACACGAGGAAAAGAAATATCTAAAAGCAGCTGGCAAAAAAAGAACAAAATATGTCTCGAAATAAAATGTTACATTCTCTACAAGGTAATGTTCTTGTCAGACATATTTTAGAGCTTTCAAAGTTGTTTTCAAAAGCCGGTTGAGTTTTCATACTTTCGACAAGTGGAAATATTTATGGTCGTGCCAACCGATTTCTTTGGAGTGTTTCTTTTTAGCGAATACTATTTCGCCGATACGACGAGCTACTTTCCATACACAACATTGAAATTCGTTTTTTTTTTTTTGATGTGTTGTTGTTGTTTTCCCCCATACCATTGATGGAACACCTTCCAAAGAATATAAATTAATAAAATTGAAAACCAAAAATAGTTTTTCAATCTACTTTTCAATACTCACGTGCATGTATTCACGTGATGTCGACGGATTGAAAGCATATCCTTCAAATAATAAAAATGTCAAATTCATAATATATACGAGAGAGCATATATAGAATATATAAACGTAGCCAGTCGTGCCAAAACGAAATTTATAAAATTCCACCTGCTCCCCTAAATAGCGACATACACTCATTTCCACATACGGCCGGGGATATAGCAGCCCAGCAGCCATATTGAAGGAAAATGGTTCGAAATTCATTGTGCTGGAATGACAACTAACTGGTACCCGTTTAACTTCCAAAGGGTCTTTCTTAAAATATTCTAAAGAAACAATTCCGTTCGATACAGCATCTTGGAAATGTAATTACACTTTAATTTCACAGCACTACTCGAAACGTATGACTGCACAAACGGTGTCAGGCATACATAACATTAATCCTGTGATTTAATTCAAGTTGATGAAGATCCTTTTACAGTTCTAATCACTTCAAAGAATGCTGTTTCAAAATTGTGCACTAATACATTCGCTGCGCGAATGCAATGCAATCGGGTAATTAATTGATTGTAACCTGTGCGAAGCAGACAATAGTCAGAATCGTAACATTTTTGCATACTTCGTTGTTATCCAATTTTCCTACTGATTTAGGTATCAACCTATTGACATAGTACTTCTACATAACTTCGATTTGAGGATGCCCTTGTCGGGCTTCTATCACTATGAATCGGTTCGGAGAGCACAAATGAATTATTCGACGTTATAAACTGAACTACAACAACAACTGAAGGGCATATTGAACCTAATGAATCTTCTTCGTCTATAGATATACAAACATTCAGCATTCCCGGAGAATTCATTTCTACGTAAAACTTAAAACTTCAAAAAGAAAACTTTAAAAGCTATGTGAAAGAAAGTTTGCTGTGGAAAAACATTGCATCCAATAATTTATTTATTTTTGGTTGACGCCAGTTGTATATATATAGCATAAATTATAATTAAAAGTTACAGGAAAACCTAATTTGGAAATGATGCTTCGGTATTTTGGGTATTTTATAGGTTGAGTCAATAACAATACAAATATTTCTCTGTGTAAATGGAATAGCACGCAAAATTTACACACTAAGCAAAGTAATTATTAATCAAAAAAATCGGACACATTCAGTGAACTTAATTGTGCGACACGTGCAACAACCCTTCTATTTTGTTTTCAATTTTCTCTCTATTATTGTACAAGCCACAATTGTGTTCAAAGTAGTCTGACCAGTGCCACAACGATTTACTTACACCATAAGGAAGCACCTGCATTCATAAGAGTGTTGTTTTTTTCGCCCTATTATCGGGTTTAACTTCATGAAGCATGAAAAGCATTTGAGCCATGGATCATACAATTTATGTCAACATTTTTGAATTTTTGAATTCTTAGGAATTTAAGAATTTCCAGGAACTTTTAGGAATTTTCTAATTTTCTAGAATTTTTAAGAATTCAAGAACTGAAGTTCCGAATAGAAAATACTGGTTCGCAAACATCGTCATAAAGAATTCGATTCGCTAGGAGCGCTACCTTCGAATGGCATCTTTTCCATCATGGTTTTTCATTGTTCATAGGATGCTAAATACATGCTAACTGCGCTAATTTTTTCATTAACAAAACTACAAACGTTTCAATGTAGCTACAACATCCCGCTAATAAGTGACTATTATTTGTGTTGTGGGTATATAGAAATTGAAATAAGGACAAATCCATAAAATTGAAAATTTTTATGTTTACCTGTGTGTCTGTTTCTGTTATACGTTACTTGACTTTATATATTTCACATGCAACATATCATGATTTCGATATAAAACCCGAAAATAATATTGTTATAGTAGATGTGAATTGTCGGGATATATATAATACAGTTGGAGGTTCAACTATCGTCAGTAAGTTCAAAAAAAAATTATTAAGTGTTGTGGAAAAGCTTATTTTTATTTTCTTCTTTATGCTTCTCCATCGCGATATGTACTTTTTACGAGTTTTTATATTTATTTTTTGTACACAAGCCATAGGACATTACGAACGTTCGCTGTGCACATGCAAAAAATAATTTATTCGCTATGCAAGTTACCAGGTATTATCTCGACACTGCAATTTTTCTTTCAATCTCTCTTGTTAGCCCCGTACGAAGTACTGGGGGCTTATAAGATTAATATGCCGTTTGTAACACGTCGAATTGGAAGCAGACAGTAAGGGCAAAGCATTTGGTTATGTTAATAGATGACGAATCCGCAATAAAAAAAAATTCTGTCCGTCCGTCCGTACGTCTGTGACCCCTCTAGCTTGAGTAAATCACAACCTTTTTTGAAAATCCTTTTTTTTCCCGATTGGTATCGACAGAAGTAAGGTCAAGTTCGAAAATGGGCATGGTAGGGTCGGCCCTTCCAGAGCTAGGGCCCTATAGGTATTTTTCAGTCTTTCGACGATATCTACCGAAATACGCACGCAATGGCTGCTTGTGATATATTAAATGAAAGGTATTGACGAGTAGAACAAAGTTGCTGAACATTGTTTTTGGGTAAGATGCAACGTGGGCTTGTTGGGAGGGCTCAAAGGTCGTTACTCGGCCCTAAGTGTTTTTTGCACATAAATCGAATAAATCTCATCCGATTTTGCTAGTTTTTGTTTCATTTGATAGATAATTGAATGCCGAATAGAATGATGGCAAAAAAAGTTTCAAATTTGGGCCCTTGGACTAAGGCCGCTACTCGGCCCTAAGTGCTTTTTGCACATAAATCGAGTAAATCTCAACCGATTTTGCTACTTATTGTTTCATTTGAGAGGTAATTGAATACCCAATGGAAAGTCGGCAAAAAATTGTGGGTTTCTAAAATAATGTCGTAAATTGTGGGTTTTGTTTGAGAGGTACTTCGTACGGGCTTTCGTAATTGCGCTATGCGCAATTTTAAAAATGAACACTTTCAGTAAATTTGACCATGCTCAACTTGACTTGCATTTTGGTAACAGACGCATTAGAGAGTTGTAGACGTGTTAGGGTTCCGGGCATATTACGGCTACGGACGTATTATGGTTACGGACGAAATAGGATTACGGGTCGTACGGGGCTAAGTCGCAGCAAACGCTCCGACTGTTCTGATGCCTTGTTTTTTTTGTGTTTCTCTCTCTCTGTTGTTGTAGTGTAAACGGTGAACGGTTGAGGCTGTTGTACAGTTGAGCTTTCTATTGTTGTGTTTATGACTGACTGACTACTTTTTTGTGCTAACAAACTTCAGTAAAATATTAAGCTATTTTAAGTCATGAACGTTCAATGTTTATGGGAGAAAATATAGTTTAGCTGCAGTTTTTTTCCGCCCGTTATGTGTGCCTTCGTAATGCTTCTCTACAAAGTTAAACGAAAAAATATTGAATTTTCATCAGATGGAAAATATATTTTCCAAGATAAAAACCACGAAAAAATAGTAAAGTTTTCTGCTTTCGCTATTTTTTCTTCCTTCCCCATCTGAATGATGCGATGTGCCTCGTTAAATATAAAGTTAAATATAAATATACATATAAAATACACGCAAGGAAGAATTGGTTTTTCAGTTTTCGTTGTTGTTGTTGTTATTTGTTTTCTTTTTCTTCTCTCTATGTTCATTTTGCGCAAACATAAAGGTACTTTACTTGACAAAAATGTGTATTGTACAAGCTATTTTTTTTAATATACGAAGCTGTTTACTCCAGAAACATTATCATTCGAGAAACAAAGGAGTAGTAAAAATTGTAATTGGAATTTGGCATAAAATATAAAGGTTTTTATTTTCATATTTGTTTTTTTTTGTGTGATAATAAGAAAAACAAATGAAATTGGAGTTTTAAGTATTCCAGCAATTGCATCAAGAAAATATTAGATTACATTTTAAAAACAGTGAATCAGGCAATATAGACCACAATAAAACTTAATGTTTGGATGGTTGGATGATGATGTTTTAGCCTATTATCTACTCAAATATACTAAATATAGCTATGACTTGGAATGATGTCATTGTTTCGAATTTAAAAACGTTTATTTTAATAACTTGTTTGCATTTGATCCACTGGTTACTCCGCATCCACTCTGATACTCTAAACACCACCTAACTCTTAAATTTGTTTGGTTTCTTTTATTACAAAATAGAATGTACACACCAATTGTTAAACTTCATTTCTTAACGCTACAAACGTCAAAGCAAACGTAATAGACAAACCAAAAAATTCATTAAATTGAAGTGTACAAGGAAATTGTTTAATTATGTCGTGACGACTATCGTAGACGATGTTTTGTAGAAATTATTTTTATTGGGAGTTTCATACCTCAGACACATTTCAAAGCCCATTAAAACTTAAGCCATAACGAGATGATTGTAAGATTGTGGTTAAAACATCTTGGGCACACAAATTACAAAGGTTTCCTTTTTGTTTGTTTGCAGTTGCGATAGCAGTAAAAATTGACACCCTCAAAGTGCCCGCAGAGTACATTTTGGATAATTTGGAAAATCCAGAGGTACTGATTTTGGATTGTGAATACGATTTACCGGCTGACGAGAACGGATTCGTTTTGAAATGGTTTTTCAACGAACAATTAATATACCAGTGGATTTCCTTAGCGCAACCTCGATTTTATGTCCATGTACGTATCAATTATACGGATGAATTCTAACTCAAATCTAGTCGAATTAATTTACGGTTAAAATTTTATTCCATAGAGCCTGATCCGAAATCACATCGACATGAACTATACTGCTTCGGAACACATGCATCACAAGCACCGTGCACTAGCCATTACAAAGCCAATTTTCAATATGACTGGAACGTACACATGTTCGGTGGGCACATTCGAATCGGAGGATAAGCGGTCGAGACATCTTCAAATTATTATACCCGAATCGGACTTTCAGTTGAAAGTCGAAGAAGCGAATGACGAAAGCGGTGACATCAATTTCGAATGCTTTGCTCAAGATGTTTATCCAGAACCAAAGTTAATAATAAGGTAAGTGCGGTGTCTATTGTCACTGGATTTGTTGTGACTATTTCGAATACACCATGCGGAATAATTAGCGCGCTTTCGATATAGCTTTTATCATACTCGCGCCATGTTGTGACGTCACAGTTATTTATCTAGACGGATAAATCGGCTGTCTAGATGGATAATAGTACATTTTCTACCTTGGTGTATATTTCGAGAATAACTTCGTATGTACAATTGTATATAACGAGCGCCAGCGAGTGTATATACAATTGTACATAAGAAGTGATTCGAGAAATATACACCAAGGTAGAACAATGTTTTATCTCCTGCAAGCTGATATTTCATACATTAGCGAAATAACCACAAAAATTTGGATTTAAAATTAATTAATTAAGCATGTTGTTTTAAAACGCATTCACAACAAAAAAAACATCATACAGAGAATCCTTTATTTACTTACTCACACACATATACTATCCACCTCAACATTTCGTTCAAATCACATCATTCCGACTACTCTGATTATTTGATCGATGTAGAAGTGACTAACGAACCACTACCGACACCAATTGCATCGCGTTATGTGATTTGTTGGCGTAGTGGTCAGCATGTTTGGTTGATATGCTGCTGGTCCCGTGTTCGCTTCCGCCGTTCGGCGATTTTTTTTTCTTTCAAATATGTAGATGGAAAGTAAATTTACCCTAGGTGGGTTATGTGTGAATTATCCAATCGTATAGGCTGTGGTTATGTATGTGTTTGTGTTTATATGCAGAAACGCGTAATGTATGAAATATCAGCTTCTTCTTCTTCTTCTTCTTCTTTTTCAGCCTGTTTCTATCCACTGCTGGATGTAGGCCTCTCCAACTTCTTTCCATTTCGTACGATCCATTGCCATTTGCTGCCAGTTTGTACCTGCAATATTCTTAATTCCGTTTGTCCATCTCTCTGGTGGTCTACCTATAGCTCGTCTTTTATATGGTCGCCAGTTCATGATCTTTTTGGTCCAACGTTCGTCTGTCCTTCTTGCAATATGTCCCGCCCAGCTCCATTTCAGAGATGCTATTCTTTCCATGACATCAACGACCCTGGTTTGTTGTCGAATCCATTGATTCGTCATTCTGTCTCTGAGTGTTATTCCAAGCATACTCCGTTCCATGGCTCTTTGTGTCACTCTCAATTTATCTTCGGATGCTTTTGTTAAAGTTGACGTTTCCGCTCCATAAGTGAGCACTGGAAGGACACAAGTGTCGAAAACTTTGCGTTTTAGACTATTATTCATTTTGCTTTTGAAAATTAGTCTGAGTTTTCCGAACGCTGCCCATGCAAGACCAATCCTACGTCTTATTTCTGCAGTTTGGTTGTCCAGACCTAACTTCAGTTTATGTCCTAGATATACATAGCTGTCGACTCGTTCAATGACAGTGTCACCAATTTTGATTTCTCTATCGTCCCCGATGTTGGTCATGACTTTTGTTTTCGATAAGTTCATCTTGAGGCCAACTTTGCTCGCCTCTTCACTTAACTGTTGTAGCATAAGCTGAGCCTGACCTAGATTCGCTGCTATCGGTACAATGTCATCAGCGAAGCGGAGATTGCTCAGGTACTTTATCTTTATTCCCATTTTACTCCAGTTTAACTTCCTAAAAATACTCTGCAGAATCGCCGTGAATAATTTCGGTGAAATGGTGTCACCCTGCCTTACACCTCGGCCAATTCTGAATTTTTCCGTGCTCTTATGAAGTTTTATACATGAAGTAGCATTTTTGTACACATATCGAATTGTGTTGGAGTACCTTGAGTCTACTCTACATTCGTCTAATGCGTCCAATATCGACCATGTTTCCACTGAATCGAAAGCTTTTTCGAAGTCTATGAATAGCAAGACTATGTCGATGTTGTATTCACGACACTTCTCAATAAGCGTTCTCATCACCTGCAAATGGTCGTTTGTGCTGAAACCAGATCTGAAAGCAGCTTGTTCAACGGGTTGGTAGAAGTCGAACTTGTTAGTGTTCCTCTTCGTAATGATTTTCATAAACAACTTGTAGAGTGTTGACAATAGGCTTATGGGTCGGTAATTTTCCAGCTTTGTTATGTCTCCTTTTTTATGCTTGCAGAAGATAAATGAAAATTATTGACACGTGCAACTGTTGTTGTCTCGTTTTCGCTCATATGATAAGATAGAATATCGATACATGCGAGGTCATCTCGGCAAGCCGTCTCATGTATCTTATTGGAACAAACTATGAAGGGGTGGAAGTAAAGCATCCATTTTATTTCTATCAGAAAAATCGAAGACCAAAAAACCATGCAATCGAAATGAAATACCGGAAATCAGTTAGTTTCCGATTGTAAAAGGATTTTCTCACAAGTCTTCATGAAGCGATTATATTGAAAATGAATTAATTATTAAGACGAATTTTTGTCTTATCAAGCCATCTGTTGGCTGTAGTTTCGCTCGCTTCGCTTATTAGCTTCACTTTTAAGAAAAGTCCAATCATAAAATGCAATGAACAATATTATGAAATGTGCAGGTAAAAAACTGGAAATACCGAAATGATTGTACGCTTGATGGCACGATAGATAACTTAATTTTCTTGTTTTCGACCCTAGGGAACTCTAGGGAACTCTAATGATTTAAGCGTCACACGAATGAACCTTTATGTTATAATTCCGTTTAATCAGAACCTTAATTAGAGAATCGAGTTTTGAAGTTAAACTAAACGAATTTTTCAATATGCCTTGATAACTTCCTCAGTCAAGGGACCTGATTCACCCGTAAGGTTAGACCTAGTATTTTGTCGAAGAGGAAAAGTACGAATGACTTAAAATCAATTTGCTTTCTATAAAATCAATTATTTTAAATCGAAATTCAGTGCACCTTCAAAACCAACTTTAACATTAAGGTTTTTATATACTTTCTATGTTCCAAATGGTTTTGAGTGTTTTTTAAATACACTAAATTTATTTCGAACATTTCGGACTTTTAATATTTTTATTTAGATCGATCTAAATCGTGAAGCAAAGCAAAAATGTTTTTATTTACCTCGCTGTGGGCCGTTGGCGAGATAGGAGGCAGAGGCATAGCAAACATATTCGACATAACATGGGCCTAAACAATATTGATATAATAAACGAAAGCGCTTATGAATGGAGGTTTAACTAAAATTTTCGTGGAAGTTTTTTAAACGTATATCTTTCATGGTCGAACGGATTCTTTGTTTTATGTGATACGAAAATGGGGTTAGCTTGGAAAAGACATAAAAACTTTATTTCTCTTTTTTTAGTACCTACGACATCGTCATATCTTTCTTTTTTATGTATCTGGCTCTGGCCATAGACCACACAAAATTATAAGTTTTCCTCCCCATTTTTTGTCGGTTTTATATTTTTGCTGTTGAAATCGATAGTGACTGAATGAATTACTTACAGTCGATTGATATCATTCTGTCCCTAATGTACTGTCGATTTTCTTTCAGTTATCATTCAATTCAGGAACATATTGCAATATTTGTATAGAATAGAACGAGCCATTACTCCCATTGAAGACAACTTTGACTCGATGAAAAAAGTTTATGAAAAATTCCTGGTATAAATCGAAGAAAAAGTTTTTTTTAGTTGGTTTTTACTGAAAGAAGACAGCTAGCAAGACGTTAGTTATTTTGCAATGTTGTGAAGTTTTCTTTTTGCTTTGTGGAAAAAAAGATTGTTTCCCTTCCAAAAGACATTTTACAGATGTTATTCCATTATAACAAAAAAGTGAGAATATTATAAGATGTTGTTTGTTATAACATGGAACGTGTGTTTTATGAAAAGTATAACACCAAAACTTAATGGGACTTTCACGAGTAATTCAACTGAAGTGAACATCAAAAAATGTAGATACAACAGGAAATTAGTTTATTTAGTAGAAATGTACGGTTGGTATGTAACATCAGTTACAGTCCTATTTTTCATTATTGCTCACTGAACAATGTTGAGTCTGTTTTGAAAAATAAATATTTTTTTAAGAGGCATCATGAGGCTGAAAAGCATACATTTGGTCGTATTTTAAATACTGGCTTTTAGTTTACTTGTGATGCTATCTTTCCACCAGAATCCTTTTTCAAAAATGTACGACCATGAATGTGTTAGCTTTTAACAGAAAATAAATTTGGTTGCAGCTGTTTATGAAAATTTTGTTAATTTCGACTTTTCTCAGAGCAGGTTATTTAAAGCTAACTCGTTCGTGGTCGTTATTGCGGTCAAACATTTTTCAAAAATGATTCTGATGATAATTTTCATAAAAAATGAAATACAAGACACGCAAATGTAGGTTACAATTTTAGCTAAGCAACGATGCCTCTTAACCGAATAAAAGAGAACGGACTTATCGGCTTCTCCATATAATGCTCTATCGGAAGCACGTTAGATCTATATGTCTCAAATTGATGGATTTTCC
Source organism: Bradysia coprophila (assembly GCF_014529535.1). Taxonomy (NCBI): domain Eukaryota; kingdom Metazoa; phylum Arthropoda; class Insecta; order Diptera; family Sciaridae; genus Bradysia; species Bradysia coprophila. Next base: position 2,969,770 of record NW_023503632.1, on the reverse strand, counting down.
CATTAATATTCTTCGAAAGGTTTAAAAGTTGCAAACTTCAACAGTACGTTACAATGTTTTTGATATGAAGTGGTGTTATGAATTTGGGTGGGTGAGAATTGTAGTTATACCAAATAGTAAGCGGGCGTGACGCAAGTCCTCTACTACAAAATTTTCCAAAACAGTACATTTCGTACCTAGGACTAAAAGTCTTTTTTAGCGTGTGAGAAGTTTCCAAACAGAGCCGAAGGCGAGGTCTGGAATCGAATTCGCTAAAAAAGACTTTTAGTCCATGGTACGAATAGTATTTTTCATATTGGACGGAGAAAAAGTGCGACGAAGCCGCACTTTTCGGGTCCTAGGTTTGAAAAAAATTTTTAGGCACTAAGGAGCATATATACAGTAACTTTTTGACTTCCCCCTCTTAACTCCAACTCCCTCAACTTGTAAATTTGGAATCTAGGCATCCATACGAGTTCAACGAACTATCAGACGTTACTGCAGGTTAAGATTTGGCCAAGATATTGAATTTAAAAATCCGTCTTTTTCTATACAAATAAGCAAAATTTCGTATTTTCAGATAACTCAAATTGGCTACGTTAGTAAGTTAGTTAGTCAGTTAGTTAGTTTCTATGAAAAAGGACGATTTCGTAACTCCTAAACGTTTCTTACGATTTTCCTGAAATTTTGGTTGTAGGTCAATCTCAGATGATTCAGGACATATTTTTCCCTATTTTCTAACAGTAGTTTCATCAACTTGTGACGCAATTTTTTGTATAAAAGTTTCTTTCTTAATTTGTTTGGATCAATTTTTTGTTGATTAAACTTTTGCGCAGAATGCGTCATACTCAGCGATGTCAGTTATTTTGTAAGTAGAAACAAGAACTTGCATCACACTTTTATGAAATCTCCACAGACTCCTTGTAAACAATTGAAATTTCAAAGTAATCTTGCCGATTGATTTCAATAAAATTTTCACTTTTTACTTCCCCAAAAGCGTCGGCCATGTAAATCAAACATCCAGTGGATTTGTGTCGCAAACGAAACGTGACGAAAAAAATGGTTTATGGGATATAACAATTTATGGTCGACTCAAGCAAACTGAAACAACAATTAATCCATCCGACATCCACTGCCTACTGTATATACCAACCACATCGTACACGAAACTAAAGGATGTTTCCCAATTCAGTAAGTTTTTAAAAAAATTGTATTTTTTGTTACGATTGATGAAGTGGAATTTTTCAGGACTAGGCGAAGCCAAGTAGGACAAGCTAATGACATGTCCTGAAAAATTCTGCTTTCATCAAGAGTTACAAACGACGTTTCTTGTGCTGTACAGATCTTAATGAGACAAAAGACAAATATCTATGAAAATCCATTCATGCCATAAATGCGTGAATAATAAATGTCAAAAACTAACTGTGCCTTCACACAGCGATGCGAAAGTGACAGATGCGAAATTTTTCTTTTGTCCTAATGTTAAAGAACAAAAGAAAAATTTCGCATCTGTCACTTTCGCGTCGTTGAGTGTTGGCACATAAGCGTTAAAATGACTTGCTATGTGGTATGTTTTGAAATAAAACGCGCACTTACAGCGTTAATTATCGATCTTGAGTGTTACTTTCTCGGCCGCAAATGCGTCGCTATGAGCAGTACTTAAACTGCAGACTTTTCGAGATGTAGGGGAATCTGGCACATGAAGAGAAGAAAATATCACATTTATGAAATCAATTTTTTCACAATCTCGCAGACGCAAATTTCCTTTCCACGAATATTTCCTTTCCCTTTCATCAACTTTATGTCTCCTTTTACAAAATTTTAGTAACGAATAATCATGCGAGTTTACATTTTACGTATAGTTTCAAAGTTCGTTGTTTTGGCACCATTGTCAGATTACACTTCCGTGACGAAATATGTCTAATTATGATCCTGCAGCACAAAAAAAAGAGTTTACTAAAAAGCCCTTTCTTCGAATATTTTAACATAATTTGATACCACCACCGAAACATGCATTTGGTATTTTTTGCGGGTAGTTGCGAGTAGTAGCCCAAACCATACCTTAAAATTATTTAACTCAATCAATTTTAATCATCAACCATTTCCTGTGTATAATATAAATTAATGTCTAACTCAGCCAGCTACAGCCCTATATATGCAGCCTTCATTAAGTAAACATTTTAAAATAAAACTTTTCAGCAAACCAAAGCTCCAACCTGTCAGCACCAACAGCAATTATACTGACAACTATAACATTAATGCTGAGCTCAATGCTGATGAACAACGTAGTATAACAATTAATCGTCTGTACTTAATGATCAAATAAAACCCGAAATGTAAAAATAAAAATGAAATACAATTAAATGAAATTGTTTGGATAAACTCAAACAATATTAAATAGGAAGATAAATAGCTAACCCCCGTGTTGGAAATGTGAAAATTGAAATAGGAATTTTGTTTTTTTTAAGAAGGAAAAATGTTTAAAAAAAAGTAGCGCGCGCTTTAATGAAAAAAAAAAATCTTTAAAAATGCCTTATTAATGAGCGTGTGGATTGTAAATAATTGATGAATTAATTGTTATGAAAAATAAATAAATGAAACAATGGATGAAACTAATTAAACAAAAATTTGATATCAACATACACTCGAGTATAGAAAAGTTCACAGAAAAAAATCTGGATTGAAACAGAATCTTTTTCCAACGTTCAAAATGAACGGGTACAATCTGGCACAATGTAAACAAATCAAAAGAAGAGGTCAGGCATGGTCAAGTGTTAGCATGAACCGGAGGACATGTGGAAATTACCTTTTTTACTATTTTGCTGATTGAAATAAATCAATCGACCAAATTGCGTAGCTTTTGCAAGTTTGACATTTCAAAACAATCCACGCTATTAGTGGTGGCAACAGCTAGATATTGAGCTTTTTTCTCTCCTTTGTTCATATATGTCAGTTTTTTGATTTGATGATTTTGTATGAGAATGAAAACTAAAAGTGTGATATTTCCGTTATGAAATCTGTTTACTTCTATTTTTTTGGTACAAAATGTTTAAAAAAGTGATAATAATCGAAAACCATTAGCAGACTGATAAAATGAAAAAAATAATTTTACACAAACTGCTATTGTCACTCGATTCTAATCACTTTTTGAAACATTTTGGACCAAAAAAATAGAAGTAAGCGGCTTTTCTAACAGAAATATCACACTTTTAGTTTTCAGTCTCATACAAAATCGTTAAATCAAAAAACTGACGTATATGAACCTCTCCTCTCCTCAAGCTCAATCTGGCGTAAGCTGTTGCCGCACTAATGGCGTGGATTAGAAAAGACCTGAAAACAAAAAAAAATTATGTTAAACTCGCATTGTTATGTATGTCTACAGTAATTTTCGATCCTATGAATGCAAAATTGCTCGCGTTCTTTCGGCCTTACACAATAATAGTACATTTCGTACCTAGGACTAAAAGTCTTTCTTAGCGTATGAGAAGTTTCCAAACAGAGCCGAAGGCGAGGTCTGGAATCGAATACGCTAAAAAAGACTTTTAGTCCGTGGTACGAATAGTATTTTTCATAATAGAAATGAGTTCGTTTGAAGCGGAAGTGAGAAAGTAAGTGAGATTCGAATGTGCTCCGGCTTGTATGATTTGGCAATATTTGGCCTATTAATTTTATTGGAATTGAATACATTTTCGACCAGTTAGGTTTAGGTCTGGTGACCTCCAACTTTGGACGCATTCATAAATAATTTTTCAATTTTATCAGAGATTGTCTTCATAGAATGTACTCCAGTTAATCAGAGCTATCTAAATATATGCTACGAGCACTGAAACATTTGGATGTCATTGAGAAATGACCCTATAAGGTCGTACGATTTAAAAAAAATCTATTTTCATAAATCATTCAGAAAGATTCAACCGAAATCTACAAAAAGATTAGAATAAACGAAAAAAATCTTCTGAAAACCTAACCTTTTAACCCAAGATTTTTGTCTGTGTTAGAAAAACAAAGAAAATATAATTAAATGTGTACGTTTGAGCTGTGAATAAATATTATTAAAATTAATAAAATGCATAATGAGAATTATACCAACCAAAAAATATTTCCTGTAAAGGAATGAGGTAGAGAGTAAATGTCTAATCTGTCTTTCCCTCATCGTTATACTTAGTGCAATTTACCGAATTAAAAAAAACAACTAAATTTTCTAAACCAATGAGTCGGCTGAAAATATTTACAGATTGGGAATGATACGAAGATATGCATAAGTTTCTAATTCTATGTATATACCGGCTGAAGTATACCAAAATAATCCTAATCAAATGCTGAAATAATTCAGCTTGTTGATTTATAAAAACTAGTGTTTCATTTTGCATGGGTTAAGCATATTGAATTGACAATTTATTTCACTGTTGAATTTGTAAATTTATTTTTAGTTTTCGGTTGAAAATTATAAATTCATTTGAATCGCTTAAATGTTACCCGTCTTTTCATTTTGAACTTTTCAATTTGCAACTTTGTATTTTTAGCCAATTCTTTTTTTTTTTGTTGAGGAAACTACGTAGTTAAACTGAATTATCGTAATATCTGCTTAAATAGGCTGGATGGTGATTAAATAAAAAGGTCAAACACCTTAAAGTTTATCAAAATTAATCGACGTCTGAGAAACGACTTAAGTAATCATTTTAATTATTTCCTTTTTAGACCCATACGAAGTACTGGGGTCTTATAGGTTTACGCATACGTTTGTAACACGTCGAATTGGACTCCCCGAGTAAGGGGAAACCTATTGTGGTTGTCTAGAGATGCCAAATCAGTGAAAAAAAATGTCCGTCTGTCCGTCTGTCTGCACGATAACTTGAGTAAAACACATCCGATTTTGAAAACCAGGGTCGTTGATGTCATGGAAAGAATAGCATCTCTGAAATGGAGCTGGGCGGGACATATTGCAAGAAGGACAGACGAACGTTGGACCAAAAAGATCATGAACTGGCGACCATATAAAAGACGAGCTATAGGTAGACCACCAGAGAGATGGACAAACGGAATTAAGAATATTGCAGGTACAAACTGGCAGCAAATGGCAATGGATCGTACGAAATGGAAAGAAGTTGGAGAGGCCTACATCCAGCAGTGGATAGAAACAGGCTGAAAAAGAAGAAGAAGAAGAAGAAGATTTTGAAAATTCTTTTTTTTTCATGAAATTATGTTCTCCGGAGCGTGAGCTAGGTCTCTTGAAGTGAGCTCTTATCTGGCTACTCGGAAGTACAGTGAACGTGGTGTATTTTGACAATATCTCGAGTAAATTTTGACCGAATTTCATGACTTTTTTTTTGTTTGTAAGGTATTAACGAATGTAAAGCGTCGGTACTATTTCCGGTCACCTAACAAAATGGCTGCCGGCGGCCATATTGGATTTTATTAAAAGTGATATATCTTGGGAAAAATGGTACTTAGAGAGTTTCTGTTAACATGGAAATAATTTGTTATGTGTGTGAGGTTTCAGGGATTCCATATATGGACATCTAAATATACAGATATATTGAGCTATATATAGGCATATAGAGCTATATAATAGCAAATTCATTTGTGGAATGTTTATTTATAGTGAAATATAGGTAAATATAGCGGTATATAGCTGTTTAAATAGGAATTTATGAAATTTGTCTTCGTACGGGGCTGTCTATATTGCCTCCGGCAATTTATTTGTTGTTGATAACAAGGCAAACAGTGAATAATGTAAGTGACTTTAAAGGGAGAATAGTTTTTCAGCAGAGAAGAAAATTAAGTAAGAGAAATGAAGAGTTTCACATTACAGGCGTTAGCTATGTTTTGACTGGAATTGTCGAATTGTTGGCAAGTGAATCAAGTTACAGTACGCGTCAGTGATATTTGTTTAAAAATTTAATTCCGATGTTTACCAGATGGTCATGAAAAATTCACTATATTCCAATTTCCGCGCCAATTACAACCACGACGATAAGGATGATGCACTGAGGTCAAATAAGACACTAACGAACTACGTTCATAGTTTTTTTTTACTATTATTACTATCGCTTAATTACAAAGTTAATTTGATTTTGCCAAAGAGTTCACCAATTTTTATTTGTAATTATTATTAAACGAGAACTTGCAATGTGTTAGGCGTTGAACAATTTGCGAGAAATTTTGTTCTATATTTTATGGTGAGTGAATCAATATTAATAAAATCAAACGCAATTAATAGTGAACATTCAACGGCAAATACAAGTGATGTAAATGCTAGCGGTTTCAGTCATTGCGATTTGGATGATGGCATAACATAACATTTGAGACTAATTGTGACAATATTTTACCAAAAATGGCGTTAGAATTTATTAATTGCGCAAAATTCAAATTTCTTGTTTTATTACATTTCATGTCACGATCACGGTTGATACAAATGAATAACATTATACTATATAGTCCAATAATCTAGGTTCCTAATTTGACATTTAAAAAAATGAACCGATTCTGACTGTGTCCTTATTATGTCGTGTTTCATTTACATAACTTTCCGCTAATTGTTCACTGTTATTTTCGTTCGATTTTATTCGCAAAATAGGTATATGCAACCATTACAATGTTGCGTTGTTGTTGTTCTTTTTTCTGTAGATAAATATTTAAAATTGCAAAAATAAAATTTATTTTGCTACAAATTAGTTTGAATGATTTTTATTTTACTTTGTATAAAATCATTATATGTAGAGAAAATGTAATATAACAAAAGTGAATTGGTAAATTAATTGCAAAAATAAAAGCTATACGGACTGTACGACGCGTCGGATTCAACAACGCTTCGGAATACTTGTAATAGTTTGGATGAGGTAAAAAAGAAAAGAAATAGCAAAACTTGCACATAAATTTTAAAACGAAGAAAAATTGTAAATATCAAACAGCACACTAATAAATCAGAAAATAATTGAACCGATAAATTTGTTGTAAGTAAACGTTTCTTATAACACTACTGCATAACGTACACCAGTATATATACAGGCAGTGGAAGAATATATAGATCTATATATATATGGAATATATGTTAGAGATTAAGAGAACATAATGGATAATATATTAAAATTATGAAAACTTGAACCCGTCTTTTAAAATCGAGTTAAGATATTTTGGAGAAAATTCGCTAAACTTTTGTTACAAATCTTCTCATTTTCCTTTTTTTTGTATAGACTCTGCAAAATATTGATTTTATTCACGGAATAAATTAGTACGTATCGATATGTAACCGCTTGCAATATATCTTTCCAGATGACAATGACGCCTTTATTTTACACCAAGCAGGGTGGATCGATTTTCGTATAGTTTTTAAAACCGAACTTCTTTGGAAAGTATCCGTCAACAGTGGAACGGTGCCAAAAAAATTTTTTTCGGCAAAATATGTGGAAGAAAATAATAATTTTGTGAGTTCAAATTCCAATTAGTCAAATTTGAACATATACAACGAACAATTTGGCGTCTTTTAATTCAAGTAAAGAATCTCTTCGTATACCTTGTATGTATACTCACTTAAGCTCTGCTTCCAATTTCGAATGAGCTGATCATAGTTGTAAACAATGCGGATGGATAAGTGAATTTCGCTCTTGTTCGAATTTCCCATTTTGTCTGCATGGTAAACGACAGACTATGGAACTGCGTTTCGAACATATGTGTATCATATGAACGCTAGAACGTTGGACAGAGATTAGATTATTTCATTGCCAAGTTTTTCATCCACCAACTAGCCTACCAACCGTGTGTAATATTGAACCTGTAGAAACGGTTTTGTTTGTGTGAGTGGTCCAGCTGAATTCCGAACATACATTGATCAAAGTGTTTATTAATAAGTTCCAACAAAATCTTTTACTTCTTTTGTTGTAATAAGCATTTAGGAATTTAAGATCACATTAGTACAATTGTTAAAAGTTTCCTATGTGCAGAATGAGCACCAGCTGAATATCACCAGCTGGATCTACTAACACACACTTATTGTATGATAAACAATCAAAACACATTCTTAACTATGTTAACAATGTGTTTACTTCATTCATACGTGACATTAACGTAGGAATCGACAGTGTGTAGGTTGTCTTTGAATTGTTTACAATACAAAGTGTTTTTGTTTGTACACCATTCAGCTGGTGCTCATTCTGCACATAGGAAACTTTTAGCAATTGTAGGAGTATATTGCATTCTTTTGTCGTAGCAGCTGTTAGCTGATGAAGTAGCCATCTGACATAGATTGATCTCATCATTCCAGTTTAAAAATAAAGGTATTTGTTTACACATTTATCTCAATGTCTCCATACCCAATTTCCACTACTGCACAGAGAAAAAAGTCGGATTAAATGTTTAATCTGCGGAAAGATTACGAACATTTTAAATTTTTCTAAAGATTTCATTTCAATCTTTTTTCAAAGATTACAAAAATAAAATCTTTCGGTAGATTACGTTTCGGATTAAAATGGCTAAAATTGATAGTAGCAGTGAGAAGTGAAGTTAAATATAGAACATTTTGCCACGAAATTTTTTTTTTTCAAAGTTCGTTGTTATGGTATCTAGAGTTTATGATTAGAAGCTAGTAGATGGTAGATGTGTAATTTTTTGTCATATGTTAGCGACTCAAAGTAAAAATAAAAACCACAGCACACTTAATGTTTGAGACTTTTTTTTTGCTTTTCTTTAGGAATATTGATTTATGAGTTGAAAATCGTTAAAAAATTAAATAAATTCTTCCATGCAGATTGGTCTGTTATACTTCTTAATCAATTGTACAATTAAATATGGAGCGCAAAATATCGTTTTATTATAATATTTTCCTACTTTTCAATACTTTTGCCAGGTTCAACTTCCTTATCGTTGCTTATCCAGATTTATGAAATATAATAATCGTTAATTGAATAATTAAAAAAATGATGAAAAAAATGTTGCCTTCGATTAGGATTTGAACTCGTTTACTATGATGGTTACCTCAGTTGGTACAAAGGATTCGTTCAGAAGATTATTTTTTAATCTTTGAAAGATTAAAATCTCCGTAACAACGGTTCGAAATTAAATCTTGCTAAGATTAAGAACCCAATAGCTCAGTGGTAAAGTACAAGACTGGAGATACGGAGGTACCGAGGTGAAAGAGTTCAAATCCTGACCAAAGTAAGTAAAAAAAAACATTTAATTTCAACTAAACAAATAAAATTCCCAATTTCAGAATAAATAAAACAAGTAAATCTGACTCAATATTCAAATAAATGTTGAAAACAAATTTTTAATTTCAAATTTCAAAAAAAAATTTAAATCTCTTGGAAGATTTCGATCTAATCCATTGACAGATTATTTTCGAAAGATTAAATGCAAGTAATCTTTCGAAAAATTAGATTTCAATCCAAAAATAAATTTGGTCCTATATGTAATCCGAAAAAGATTTAAATCTAATCCAGGATTTCTCTCTGTGTGTTATGGCAGAATAGACTTTAGTTATCTGCTTTTCCCCATTCGCAATGGCATGTCGCATTTCTTCTATTGTTTTCATATCAGTGAGGAGGAGAAAGAACAACTAACCCAGGTTCTTAATGCTTCACAGCCTTTGTCAATATAATATTGCAAACAAAATTGAAAAATAGAATTGGAGAAAAAAACCGTTCCACATATACGTTTTCGTATTTTCCTTATTATGTTGTGCGAGTTTGAGTATTGTTTGTTCCGCTCGAAATGAATAAACCATTTTTCCCTTGTTTCCTGTTTGAATTTCACCGAATGCAAGAGTAAAATCTGTTTATTTTCAAGTTCTATCAGAAATGTGAGAATTAATTCATACCTTCTCTACACCTCCGCTCACAGAGACACACATACATAATTAATTTTCAACTGCAAATAATATGCTAATCGAATCGAAACCTTCAGAAGGGTAAATGCAATAAAAGAATCGTCGTTTCAGTATATTGAAGCATATAAAACGGTAAGCAAATTTCTTATAGAATCGATGGCATCATGAATAACATTTATCGATGAAGCCCCACCTCTCTGCAATGACACAAATCTTTTTATAGTTTGACCAATTCCAATGTTTCTAACGAGTTTCTCTTTTTCAATAGACGTTAACCGCCATCAATCCATCAATAAAACCGCTTTTTATCGACCGCACTCTGATGAAACATTTCATTAATAACCCTTTCCACTGAACTTGCACTAGACGATGATACTGATAAAAGAAAGTAATAAAAACACTTTATTTTTGCTATCCTATCACCCCATCTTTGTGAACTGGAGCGATACTTGTTGAGTAGCAGTATAGCCGCACTTGTGAATTACCGTAAAGGAAAATTAATTTTTATAAAAATCTGTTGTAGTAAAAATGAATGTTAACTTTGCCGAGATATCAACAGATGCATAGCTTGTTTTTTTACATTAATTTTGTTATAGCAGACGACTTTTTTATTTTCCAGAAAATTTCTTTGAGATTTTTCTCCTCTCTGCATAGCTGATAGGAAGAATTAAAATAAAAAAAAGTCACACTAACAACTTCAGCTAAGAGAAGTATTGCCGAAGTATGTTTAAGTAGTTTTATGCAACTTTAAATATTTTAACAAGCGATATGTGATAAAAATTGGAATTCGAAGCCAGAACTATATTGTTGGGAAATCGTTTCGAAAAGATCGTTTTATTTCTTCACTGCGTTAACAATCAATTCCTTTCGACACTCTTTCGCCAGATAAACTTTTGAACTTAAATACTTACGAATTATGTGTTTTTATGAGGTAAATGATGCTTGTCTACCAGCTCGATTAATTAATCTATAAAATGTAAGAAGTGTTCCCTTCCTTCCAGCATAACAGTTAAACTTAGGGTTTTAAATCAATAATATCAATGTTAAATGTTTAAACAGAGTCGCGTCTCAAGCAAGACCATTAATTCCCGTTTCAATTGACAAGAGATAAAAAGCCTGAGGTCAAGCTCGTAGATGGTTCGAATGCTCTGATAGTTATTCCCGAAAGAATTTTCACTTGAATTTTTGATAGCCAATAGAAGAATGCATTTTATAATATTATATGTGTCCAGCTCAGACATATTGGTATTAATGTTGGTTTACCTCAATGGGTGTAACCACCTTCAAAGAAAGCTTCTGTTGGACGAGGAATTAATAGGAAATGTGGCGGTGTGAAGGTGTTAGAGCTATTTCTGAAAATGTAAAATAAAATGAGAAATTGACAAGATTGTTACTGCCAGAGCGAAGCGAGGGCTGTCATTCACACGAAACGCATTTTTTATTCACGAGATAAATGCGCCATAATTTTTCAGTACTCATTTGATTTGATTACTCTCGAGAGATGATATAGAGTCGAAAGTTTCAATCATGCTGGTGTAACTTATGTATTAAGACTAGGTGGACCATTCAACCTCTCGAGCATAACACTAATGACTTAAGCGTCACACGCATAATCCTTCAATTGAGAACCTTAGAAAATTAAGTTTTGAAGTAAAATAGAAGATCGTTTCAACATCTTTGATTAACTTCGTCAGTCGAGTGATATGGTGGGACTAAGTCATTCACTCCACTGTATAAATGCTAACAAACAAATCAACATACCTAACACTAAAATTAATAAATATGTTCCGGCGTTAATTAGTTTATAATGTTCGCTGCTAATGTTGTTCTATAATAGAGTACTGTACCAAGAGATTATCATCACTGAAATCATTTTAAGTTACCCGGTATCTCACACGATAATAAAGATGAATTAAAGAAATGCTCGGATAGTATGTCCATTTTAAGACCATTATGCGGTTGATTTAGGTTATTATTATGGAAAGTTTACTTCGTAAACATAGTTTCACCTTAGATTATCCCTTCTCTAAATACGAAACATTATATCCGGAATTCTGACCCAGTCATATCATATCCTATCATCATTTTTTTTGTGGTGGAAGGTCATAACCTGAAGCCATACTCTTATCATGGCTGTAATACTTTGTGTATTCATTATACGAAAGCAAAGTTTATTTAAAGGTATACAATTTTCAGCATCTGCATGAACAGTGGATTAATAAACTTTTGTTTAGAATAAGAAATACGGAACACAGATCATAAATAAGGCAACAACGAATTTTATCGAATAACAAAAAAAAGTAGTAAAAATTCGATAAATATTAATAATGTTGCTTTCTGCGCTCTTCTTCGATGCCTCGTTATTGTTTTCCACTCTGTTTTCATAAATCTATAAGAAGATGAAAGATGCTGCAACGTAAATCTGGAATATCTGTATAGAAAAGTAAAGAAACTTTTAGTAGAGTGTACTGTTGAACCGAACTGTTAATAAGGTTATAGTACAGTGTCATGATTTATATCAGAAATGTTTAGGGTGCAAGGAATATACTCAGGTGAATTCGAAATATCTCAACAGTATATTTCGAATTCACCTGATATGAGAGTATTAACTCTATTGTATATAATTCTAAAGAGCAAATATATGAGGGTAGCACACCTGACATCCCTGAGCCGAAGCAGATCCAATGTGTATACCGAGAAAATAAAATGAGCCAAAAAGTATATACTGGCTTTTATGTATATTCATTCATTTATTACATTAAGATATGATCATAAACTTTTATATAGTGTCTGTTGCAGGTATATTTTCGGGTATAATTAATTACTGCTTACAGTATATGAACATTTACTTTTATATACTATATTCTATTCCTTCCAAGTACATAAAAGTAAATGTTCATAT